>NC_089817.1:35060187-35065187 GCF_029633855.1 Hoplias malabaricus
CTCCTCCGCTTCAGTCCTCCCCCTGCTCTCCTCTGCTTCAGTCCTCTCCACTGCTCTCCACCGCTTCAAACCTCCCCCTGCTCTCCTCTGCTTCAGTCCTCACCCTGCTCTCCTCTGCTTCAGTCCTCTCCACTGCTCTCCACCGCTTCAGTCCTCCCCCTGCTCTCCTCTGCTTCAGTCCTCCCCCTGCTCTCCTCTGCTTCAGTCCTCTCCACTGCTCTCCACCGCTTCAATCCTTCCCCTGCTCTCCTCCGCTTCAGTCCTTCCCCTGCTCTCCTCCGCTTCGGTCCTTCCCCTGCTCTCCTCTGCTTCAGTCCTCTCCACTGCTCTCCACCGCTTCAATCCTTCCCCTGCTCTCCTCCGCTTCAGTCCTTCCCCTGCTCTCCTCCGCTTCGGTCCTTCCCCTGCTCTCCTCCGATTCAGTCCCCCCCTGCTCTCCTCCGATTCAGTCCCCCCCTGCTCTCCTCCGCTTCAGTCCTCTCCACTGCTCTCTATCACTTCAATCCTCCCCCTGCTCTCCACAGCTTCAGTCCTCCCCCTGCTCTCGTCTGCTTCAGTCCCCCCATGCTCTCCTCCACTTCAGTCCTCCCCCTGTTCTCCACTGCTTCAGTCCTCCCCCTGTTCTCCACCGCTTCAATCCTCCCCCTGCTCTCCACCGCTTCAGTCCTCCCCCTGCTCTCCTTCACTTCAGTCCCCCTCCTGCTCTCCTCTGCTTCAGTCCTCCCCCTGCTCTCCTCTGCTTCAGTCCTCCCCCTGCTCTCCTCTGCTTCAGTCCTCCCCCGCTCTCCTCAGCTTCAATCCTCCCCCTGCTCTCCTCCGCTTCAGTCCTCCCCCTGCTCTCCTCTGATTCAGTCCCCCCCTGCTCTCCTTCGCTTCAGTCCTCTCCACTGCTCTCCACCGCTTCAGTCCTCCCCCTGCTCTCCTCTGCTTCAGTCCTCTCCACTGCTCTCCACCGCTTCAAACCTCCCCCTGCTCTCCTCTGCTTCAGTCCTCACCCTGCTCTCCTCTGCTTCAGTCCTCTCCACTGCTCTCCACCGCTTCAGTCCTCCCCCTGCTCTCCTCTGCTTCAGTCCTCTCCACTGCTCTCCACCGCTTCAATCCTTCCCCTGCTCTCCTCCGCTTCAGTCCTTCCCCTGCTCTCCTCCGCTTCGGTCCTTCCCCTGCTCTCCTCTGCTTCAGTCCTCTCCACTGCTCTCCACCGCTTCAATCCTTCCCCTGCTCTCCTCCGCTTCAGTCCTTCCCCTGCTCTCCTCCGCTTCGGTCCTTCCCCTGCTCTCCTCCGATTCAGTCCCCCCCTGCTCTCCTCCGCTTCAGTCCTCTCCACTGCTCTCTATCACTTCAATCCTCCCCCTGCTCTCCACAGCTTCAGTCCTCCCCCTGCTCTCGTCTGCTTCAGTCCCCCCATGCTCTCCTCCACTTCAGTCCTCCCCCTGTTCTCCACTGCTTCAGTCCTCCCCCTGTTCTCCACCGCTTCAATCCTCCCCCTGCTCTCCACCGCTTCAGTCCTCCCCCTGCTTTCCTTCACTTCAGTCCCCCTCCTGCTCTCCTCTGCTTCAGTCCTCCCCCTGCTCTCCTCTGCTTCAGTCCTTCCCCTGCTCTCCTCTGCTTCGGTCCTTCCCCTGCTCTCCTCTGCTTCAGTCCTCTCCACTGCTCTCCACCGCTTCAATCCTTCCCCTGCTCTCCTCCGCTTCAGTCCTTCCCCTGCTCTCCTCCGCTTCGGTCCTTCCCCTGCTCTCCTCCGATTCAGTCCCCCCCTGCTCTCCTCCGATTCAGTCCCCCCCTGCTCTCCTCCGCTTCAGTCCTCTCCACTGCTCTCTATCACTTCAATCCTCCCCCTGCTCTCCACAGCTTCAGTCCTCCCCCTGCTCTCGTCTGCTTCAGTCCCCCCATGCTCTCCTCCACTTCAGTCCTCCCCCTGTTCTCCACTGCTTCAGTCCTCCCCCTGTTCTCCACCGCTTCAATCCTCCCCCTGCTCTCCACCGCTTCAGTCCTCCCCCTGCTTTCCTTCACTTCAGTCCCCCTCCTGCTCTCCTCTGCTTCAGTCCTCCCCCTGCTCTCCTCTGCTTCAGTCCTCCCCCTGCTCTCCTTCGCTTCAGTCCTCCCCCTGCTCTCCTCTGCTTCAGTCCTCCCCCGCTCTCCTCAGCTTCAATCCTCCCCCTGCTCTCCTCCGCTTCAGTCCTCCCCCTGCTCTCCTCTGATTCAGTCCCCCCCTGCTCTCCTTCGCTTCAGTCCTCTCCACTGCTCTCCACCGCTTCAGTCCTCCCCCTGCTCTCCTCTGCTTCAGTCCTCTCCACTGCTCTCCACCGCTTCAAACCTCCCCCTGCTCTCCTCTGCTTCAGTCCTCACCCTGCTCTCCTCTGCTTCAGTCCTCTCCACTGCTCTCCACCGCTTCAGTCCCCCTCCTGCTCTCCTCTGCTTCAGTCCTCCCCCTGCTCTCCTCTGCTTCAGTCCTCCCCCTGCTCTCCTTCGCTTCAGTCCTCCCCCTGCTCTCCTCTGCTTCAGTCCTCCCCCGCTCTCCTCAGCTTCAATCCTCCCCCTGCTCTCCTCCGCTTCAGTCCTCCCCCTGCTCTCCTCTGATTCAGTCCCCCCCTGCTCTCCTTCGCTTCAGTCCTCTCCACTGCTCTCCACCGCTTCAGTCCTCCCCCTGCTCTCCTCTGCTTCAGTCCTCTCCACTGCTCTCCACCGCTTCAAACCTCCCCCTGCTCTCCTCTGCTTCAGTCCTCACCCTGCTCTCCTCTGCTTCAGTCCTCTCCACTGCTCTCCACCGCTTTAGTCCTCCCCCTGCTCTCCTCTGCTTCAGTCCTCTCCACTGCTCTCCACCGCTTCAATCCCCCCCCTGCTTTCCACTGCTTCAGTCCTCCCCCTGCTCTCCACTGCTTCAGTCCCCCCATGCTCTCCTCCACTTCAGTCCTCTCCCTGCTCTCCACCGCTTCAATCCTCCCCCTGCTCTCCACCGCTTCAGTCCTCCCCCTGCTCTCCTTCGCTTCAGTCCCCCTCCTTCTCTCCTCTGCTTCAGTCCTCCCCCTGCTCTCCACCGCTTCATTCCTCCCTCTGCTCCTCTCCGCTTCAGTCCTCCCCCTGCTCTCCTCCACTTCAGTCCTCTCCACTGCTCTCCACCACTTCAATCCTCCCCTGCTCTCCTCAGCTTCAATCCTCCCCCTGCTCTCCTCCGCTTCAGTCTTCCCCCTGCTCTCCTCTGATTCAGTCCCCCCCTGCTCTCCTCCGCTTCAGTCCTCTCCACTGCTCTCCACCGCTTCAATCCCCCCCCTGCTTTCCACTGCTTCAGTCCTCCCCCTGCTCTCCACTGCTTCAGTCCTCCCCCTGCTCTCGTCTGCTTCAGTCCCCCCATGCTCTCCTCCACTTCAGTCCTCCCCCTGTTCTCCACTGCTTCAGTCCTCCCCCTGCTCTCCTCTGCTTCAGTCCTCTCCACTGCTCTCCACCGCTTCAATCCCCCCCCTGCTTTCCACTGCTTCAGTCCTCCCCCTGCTCTCCACCGCTTCAATCCTCCCCCTGCTCTCCTCCGCTTCAGTCCTCCCCCTGTTCTCCACTGCTTCAGTCCTCCCCATGTTCTCCACGGCTTCAATCCTCCTCCTGCTCTCCTCTGCTTCAGTCCTCCCCCTGCTCTCCACCGCTTCAATCCTCCCCCTGGTCTCCTCTGCTTCAGTCCTCCCCCTGCTCTCCTCTGCTTCAGTCCTCCCCCTGCTCTCGTCTGCTTCAGTCCCCCCATGCTCTCCTCCACTTCAGTCCTCCCCCTGTTCTCCACTGCTTCAGTCCTCCTCCTGCTCTCCTCTGCTTCAGTCCTCCCCCTGCTCTCCACCGCTTCAATCCTCCCCCTGGTCTCCTCTGCTTCAGTCCTCCCCCTGCTCTCCTCTGCTTCAGTCCTCCCCCTGCTCTCCTCTGCTTCAGTCCTCCCCCTGCTCTCGTCTGCTTCAGTCCCCCCATGCTCTCCTCCACTTCAGTCCTCCCCCTGTTCTCCTCTGCTTCAGTCCTCCCCCTGCTCTCCTCTGCTTCAGTCCTCCCCCTGCTCTCGTCTGCTTCAGTCCCCCCATGCTCTCCTCCACTTCAGTCCTCCCCCTGTTCTCCTCTGCTTCAGTCCTCCCCCTGCTCTCCTCTGCTTCAGTCCTCCCCCTGTTCTCCACCGCTTCAATCCTCCCCCTGCTCTCCTCCGCTTCAGTCCTCCCCCTGCTCTCCTTCACTTCAGTCCCCCTCCTGCTCTCCTCTGCTTCAGTCCTCCCCTTGCTCTACACCACTTCAGTCCCCCCCTGCTCTCTTCTGCTTCAGTCCTCCCCCTGCTCTCCTCTGCTTCAGTCCTCTCCACTGCTCTCCACCGCTTCAATCCTCCCCCTGCTCTCCACCACTTCAATCTTCCCCCTGCTCTCCTCCACTTCAGTCCTCCCCCTGCTCTCCTCCGCTTCAGTCCTCTCCACTACTCTCCACCGCTTCAATCCTCCCCCTGCTCTCCACTGCTTCAGTCCTCCCCCTGCTCTCCTCTGCTTCAGTCCCCCCATGCTCTCCTCCACTTCAGTCCCCCCCTATGCTCTCCATTGCTTCAATCCTCCCCCTCCCCCACTGCTGTGAGAGCTGAGGGGGCAGTGTGGCATGTGTGTGTGTGTGGTGTGTGTGTGTGTGTGTGTGTGTGGGGGGGGGGGGGGGGTTGCGGCGGTGCTTTAGAGGGTTGCCAGGTTGAGAAACATAAATTGAGTGATATGACGAAGTCTCTGTGCAGATGAGTGCTGTGGGAATAACGGAGAACATTAAAGGAGATGTGAAGAGATTTGAGATCTGGAACAGCAGCCGAGAGGAGGTTTACCTGCTGCAGGTGAGACACACCTCCTATATCACACACTCAGCACAGAACACACACTCAGCACGGAACACACACTCAACACGGAACACACACTCAGCACGGAACACACACTCAGCACGGAACACACACTCAGCACGGAAAACACACTCAGCACAGAACACACACTCAGCGCAGAACACACACTCAGCACAGA
>NC_089817.1:35070187-35077687 GCF_029633855.1 Hoplias malabaricus
GCCAGGGGCAACAGTGGCAAGGAAAAACTCCCTCAGCACACGAGGAAGAAACCTTGGAAGGAACCAAGACTCATACGGGGAACCCATCCTCCTCGGGTCGACACCGGAGACACAACAGAGAACAGAAGTAAAAGTGAAATGACCGATGAAGGGGTTATAGTAATATAAATGTAGTATATTAGTGATGATGGAGAAGCAGAAATGAAAATGGTGAGGATGATGATATTAGTGATGTATGAGTCTGATGAAGGAGGAGGTGATCAGGGATTCAGTGTGAGTTAAAATTAGGTGCAGAGTTAATCTGAAATAAAACAGCATGGCCAAGCATGATAGTGTAGATGAGACAAGGACAGGATCTTGTACAGGACACAGGGGCTGGATCAGGGCAACACCTGGAGAGCAGCAGGACATCTCAAAGCATGAGAGAGAGACAGGAGAAAGAAAGCCAGACAAAGGGAACAAATAAAAACACAGAGGTTAGTAGGGTCATGGTAAAGAACGGGGAAATTTGTCCTGGGAAAAAAGCTTCCACTGGTCAGGCAAGAGAACCCAGCGACAGACAGCGTGTTGGCGGTTACTACACAGCTAACTAAGAATGCTGTAGCTATGGTGATATGACAGGGTTAACACAGAACAGTGATAATATGAAAACCAGCCCGAACACCAATATAGAAGGAGTAACCTGAAGGTGAGTGATTAACCAAAAGCTTGTTTAAAAAGGTAGGTTTTTAATCTAGATTTAAAGATTGAGAGTGTGTCTGAGCCCCGAACAGTAACCGGAAGGCTATTCCAGAGTTGAGGAGCTTTGTGAGAAAAGGCTCTTCCTCCTGCTGTGTTTTTCTTAATGCGAGGAACAAAGAGTAGATGGGCATCCTGTGAACGAAGTGTACGTGACGGGCGATAAGGTATGAGAAGTTCAGTAAGATACTGCGGGCCTAAACCATTTAGAGATTTATAAGCTAAGAGGAGTATTTTATAGTCAATGCGAAATTTTACAGGTAGCCAGTGTAGGGACGAGAGAACTGGGGTGATATGTTCGAATTTTCGCAGAGACATAATGCATAGAGTTTGTTATCAGTAATAATATCACAGACAGTGAGTGCTTTGGATGTTAGAGATCGTATATTTAAAAGCCCTAATTTAATGCTGGAAGTGCTGAAATATTGCGTTCGCTGCAGTGCCTTGGTGTTAATTCTAATTAGGTTGTTAAAACTGATTTTTGGGCGTTTGTGATAACAAGCTTTGCGGGGAACAGACACAGTCTCAATGCTGAAAAAATTTATTAGCATAATTAGAGTGGGTGATATGGACATGCTACTCATCATACTAGCAGTAGAGAGATGGTCAGGAGGAACATTAGGAATTTTAATATTACTTACCTGCTCGCTATCCATTCCACCTACCTGACTGATGTGACTGGGAATGACCAGTCAGTTCCGGCGCAGAACCACCTCAATGTTCTCAGAGAGAACTGCGGATCCTAGACCGGCTTGGATGAAGCCCATCCCAACGATACAGGGCCGGACGCTCACGAAAGCACTCCCAGTTGTCGACGTAGTCCACGCCGACAGTGCCGCACCAATCAGGAGCCAGGAGTGGAGCCCGAAGAGCTGCTAAACGCCTCGCATCCTCGACGGTAGGTGGGCAGGGGGGCCAGAGACGATGATCCTAGCATCCGTCTTCTTCCGAGCGGTATCCAGAAGCGAACGGTAGTGCTTCTTCAGGACCTCGCTGCGGCGGGCGGAGATGTCGTTCGTTCCCACGTGGAGAACGACGGTGCCGAAGTCCTCGCGCTGCCGAAGCGCCGACGGAAGCCGCCCTGGCGACGTCCAGGACACGTGCGCCTGGGAGACAAGACACGGTTTGCATTACTCTTTATCCCCGGCACTTTTAAATGTCTAACTATTGAGTCACCAATAATAAGAACACCGTCCTGTTTAGTCTTCGGCGCTGGAGCAGGTGAAGGCCAGGAGCTGAGCACCTCAAACCGGTTGGCAGAAGTGAAGACTGGCTGCGGTGGAGGGGGGGACGGCCTCGGCTTCCCACGCCCACGCTGGCGCTCCCATCCCGGTGCAGGCGTGTAGATGGGTACCCCCGCAAACCGCCGCGGCAGAGGAGCCGGAGAGGCGACGGCCACGTAGGAGGCGTCGCGGGCTGCCTCGAGTCTCGTCTTCTCCCGCTGGAGCTCCGTCTGCTTCTCCAAGAGACGCTGAATCCGGCGACCGAGCTGCTCGAGCTCCGCGCCGAGCTCAGAAAGGGCTCGTTCCTCGGCAGGCGCCATGAAGAGAAAAAAAATAAACAATGAGAAATAATATGTACGAAAAAAAATGAAGTTAAGAAGCACGGTGGGTTAGGAACGATGAAGACAGCACACTCAATCAATCAATCAATCAAATTTTATTTATATAGCGCTTTTCACAACAAAAAGTCGTCACAAAGCAGCTTTACAGAGATCCGGGTCCAAGCCTCCTATGAGCAAGCCAGGGTGCAACAGTGGCAAGGAGAAAAACTCCCTCAGCACACGAGGAAGAAACCTTGGAAGGAACCAAGACTCATACGGGGAACCCATCCTCCTCGGGTCGACACCGGAGACACAACAGAGAACAGAAGTAAAAGTGAAATGACCGATGAAGGGGTTATAGTAATATAAATGTAGTATATTAGTGATGATGGAGAAGCAGAAATGAAAATGGTGAGGATGATGATATTAGTGATGTATGAGTCTGATGAAGGAGGAGGTGATCAGGGATTCAGTGTGAGTTAAAATTAGGTGCAGAGTTAATCTGAAATAAAACAGCATGGCCAAGCATGATAGTGTAGATGAGACAAGGACAGGATCTTGTACAGGACACAGGGGCTGGATCAGGGCAACACCTGGAGAGCAGCAGGACATCTCAAAGCATGAGAGAGAGACAGGAGAAAGAAAGCCAGACAAAGGGAACAAATAAAAACACAGAGGTTAGTAGGGTCATGGTAAAGAACGGGGAAATTTGTCCTGGGAAAAAAGCTTCCACTGGTCAGGCAAGAGAACCCAGCGACAGACAGCGTGTTGGCGGTTACTACACAGCTAACTAAGAATGCTGTAGCTATGGTGATATGACAGGGTTAACACAGAACAGTGATAATATGAAAACCAGCCCGAACACCAATATAGAAGGAGTAACCTGAAGGTGAGTGATTAACCAAAAGCTTGTTTAAAAAGGTAGGTTTTTAATCTAGATTTAAAGATTGAGAGTGTGTCTGAGCCCCGAACAGTAACCGGAAGGCTATTCCAGAGTTGAGGAGCTTTGTGAGAAAAAGGCTCTTCCTCCTGCTGTGTTTTTCTTAATGCGAGGAACAAAGAGTAGATGGGCATCCTGTGAACGAAGTGTACGTGACGGGCGATAAGGTATGAGAAGTTCAGTAAGATACTGCGGGCCTTAAACCATTTAGAGATTTATAAGCTAAGAGGAGTATTTTATAGTCAATGCGAAATTTTACAGGTAGCCAGTGTAGGGACGAGAGAACTGGGGTGATATGTTCGAATTTTCTAGCTCTAGTGAGCACCCTGGCTGCTGCATTTTGAACTAACTGAAGCTTGTGTAACGCTTTGCACGAGCTCCCTGCCAGGAGCGCATTGCAGTAGTCTAGACGTGAAGTTATAAAAGCATGCACTAGTTTCTCTGCATCTTTTAATGATAAAATATGCCGAATTTTGGCAATATTGCGTAGGTGGAAGAAGGCGGTTTTGACTGTATTGGATATGTGGGTATCAAATGTGAGAGTCGAATCAAAGGCTACCCCTAAGTTTTTAATGATGGCATTGTGTTTTACTGTTGAATTATCAATAGCAGCATTTCTGAGTGAATGTATCTGAGTATCTTTACCTAGTAACAAGACCTCAGTTTTATCAGAATTTAACATGAGAAAGTTTTGCATCATCCAGTCTTTAATTTCAGTTAGACATTCTGTTATTTTACGTAGACAAGCAACATCATTGGGTTTGGCTGATATATACAGTTGTGTGTCATCAGCATAACAGTGGAATTGAATACCATGCTTACGGATTAGTCGACCCAGTGGCAGCATGTAGAGTGTGAACAATACAGGGCCGAGCACTGATCCTTGTGGAACACCATATTTAACTAAAGTATGATTAGAGGATTTATTATTCAGATAAACAAATTGGTAACGATCGGATAAATAAGATCTGAACCAAGAGAGGGCAGATCCTTTTATTCCTACCAGATTTTCCAGCCTATCAAGAAGCATCACATGATCTATGGTATCAAATGCTGCACTAAGGTCAAGCAGCACCAGAATAGATATATAGCCCTTATCATGTGAAAGGAGTAAGTCATTAGTTACTCTTGTTAGAGCCGTTTCTGTACTGTGATTTGGTCTAAATCCAGACTGAAAAATGTCATGAATGTCATTGTTTTGTAGATAAGAGCACAACTGCTGTGACACGACTTTTTCTAGAATCTTAGCAATAAAAGGGAGGTTTGAAATTGGCCTGTAGTTTGCGAGTACGAGAGGGTCAAGATTGGGTTTTTTAATAATTGGTTTGATTACCGCTAGTTTCAGAGGTTTTGGTACATATCCAATGTTGAGGGATGAGTTTATTATTGTGAGCAATGGTCTAATGACTTTAGGTAAAATTTGTTGAAATAATTGTGTTGGTACAGGATCCAGTAAGCATGTAGTTGATTTAGATGAGCTAATTAAACTAAGCAAGTCATTTTCATCGACAGAATTCAAGTAGTCTAAGTGCACCTCAGAGCTGGCGGGTGGTTCATCTACGAGAGCCGATGTGACTTTGGACTGATTTTGGATTTTGAGGCGAATGCAATCAATTTTATCATTAAAAAACATCATAAAGTCATTGCTACAGAAATCAGAGGGAACAATGGGGTTGATTTCCTTTTTATTTCCAATTAGATTTGATACAGTGCTAAAAAGGAATCTAGGGTTGTCTTTGTTGTTTTCTATAAGGGAAGAGATGTACTGTGATTTGGCTTTAGATAAGGCATGTTTGTAGTCGGTGAGGCTGTGCTGCCATGCAATTCGGAAACATTCTAGTTTTGTGTGTCTCCATTTACGTTCATGGTTACGGGCAGCCAGTTTTAATGCACGCGTGCTGTCACTGTACCATGGAGCAAGCCTTTTCTCTCTAAATTGTTTGGTCTTGACTGGTGCAACACTATCTAGGTTTGTACACAATAAGTGTTGTAGGTTGTTTGTAATGAGCTCAAGGTCATTTGGGTGAGTTGGAGAAGAAATGGTGGTAAGGTCTGGAAGGTTGTTGATAAAATCACTAACTGTTGAGGATGTTATAGTGCGCTTTCTAATATAGCGTGGTTGTGGACAAATATCAAAGTTTAACGCTATTTCATATGTGATTAGATGGTGATCAGAGATGGTCTCATGTAGCGAGAGATTGGATAGATTCTTTATCTCAATGCCCCGTGTTAACACTAGGTCCAATGTGTGTTTGCATTGATGAGTGGGCCCAGTAACATTCTGAGTGAACCCTAGCGCATCCAAAATTGATTCAAATTTCTGAGTGAATGTATCTGAGTATCTTTACCTAGTAACAAGACCTCAGTTTTATCAGAATTTAACATGAGAAAGTTTTGCATCATCCAGTCTTTAATTTCAGTTAGACATTCTGTTATTTTACGTAGACAAGCAACATCATTGGGTTTGGCTGATATATACAGTTGTGTGTCATCAGCATAACAGTGGAATTGAATACCATGCTTACGGATTAGTCGACCCAGTGGCAGCATGTAGAGTGTGAACAATACAGGGCCGAGCACTGATCCTTGTGGAACACCATATTTAACTAAAGTATGATTAGAGGATTTATTATTCAGATAAACAAATTGGTAACGATCGGATAAATAAGATCTGAACCAAGAGAGGGCAGATCCTTTTATTCCTACCAGATTTTCCAGCCTATCAAGAAGCATCACATGATCTATGGTATCAAATGCTGCACTAAGGTCAAGCAGCACCAGAATAGATATATAGCCCTTATCATGTGAAAGGAGTAAGTCATTAGTTACTCTTGTTAGAGCCGTTTCTGTACTGTGATTTGGTCTAAATCCAGACTGAAAAATGTCATGAATGTCATTGTTTTGTAGATAAGAGCACAACTGCTGTGACACGACTTTTTCTAGAATCTTAGCAATAAAAGGGAGGTTTGAAATTGGCCTGTAGTTTGCGAGTACGAGAGGGTCAAGATTGGGTTTTTTAATAATTGGTTTGATTACCGCTAGTTTCAGAGGTTTTGGTACATATCCAATGTTGAGGGATGAGTTTATTATTGTGAGCAATGGTCTAATGACTTTAGGTAAAATTTGTTGAAATAATTGTGTTGGTACAGGATCCAGTAAGCATGTAGTTGATTTAGATGAGCTAATTAAACTAAGCAAGTCATTTTCATCGACAGAATTCAAGTAGTGTGCACCTCAGAGCTGGCGGGTGGTTCATCTACGAGAGCCGATGTGACTTTGGACTGATTTTGGATTTTGAGGCGAATGCAATCAATTTTATCATTAAAAAACATCATAAAGTCATTGCTACAGAAATCAGAGGGAACAATGGGGTTGATTTCCTTTTTATTTCCAATTAGATTTGATACAGTGCTAAAAAGGAATCTAGGGTTGTCTTTGTTGTTTTCTATAAGGGAAGAGATGTACTGTGATTTGGCTTTAGATAAGGCATGTTTGTAGTCGGTGAGGCTGTGCTGCCATGCAATTCGGAAACATTCTAGTTTTGTGTGTCTCCATTTACGTTCATGGTTACGGGCAGCCAGTTTTAATGCACGCGTGCTGTCACTGTACCATGGAGCAAGCCTTTTCTCTCTAAATTGTTTGGTCTTGACTGGTGCAACACTATCTAGGTTTGTACACAATAAGTGTTGTAGGTTGTTTGTAATGAGCTCAAGGTCATTTGGGTGAGTTGGAGAAGAAATGGTGGTAAGGTCTGGAAGGTTGTTGATAAAATCACTAACTGTTGAGGATGTTATAGTGCGCTTTCTAATATAGCGTGGTTGTGGACAAATATCAAAGTTTAACGCTATTTCATATGTGATTAGATGGTGATCAGAGATGGTCTCATGTAGCGAGAGATTGGATAGATTCTTTATCTCAATGCCCCGTGTTAACACTAGGTCCAATGTGTGTTTGCATTGATGAGTGGGCCCAGTAACATTCTGAGTGAACCCTAGCGCATCCAAAATTGATTCAAATGCAATTTTAAGTGGATCATGGTCCTTCTCAAAGTGAATATTGAAATCACCAACAATTAAGGCCTTTTCTGATACGATAACTACACTTGAGAGAAAATCAGCAAATTCACAAAGAAATTCTGTATAAGGGCCAGGAGGACGATAGATTGTGATGAGCATAAATGAGTGCTGCCTTTTTGATGCAGTGACTTTAAGAGTAAGTACTTCAAAGGATTTAGTATCATAACTAGATTTTTGTGTTGTGTCAATGGTAGGGTCATAGA
>NC_089817.1:35083276-35150776 GCF_029633855.1 Hoplias malabaricus
TACACTCACTCAGGCTCCTCCCCTTTACCTGCCAGGGTACACTCACTCAGGCTCCTCCCCTTTACCTGCCAGGGTACAGTCACTCAGGCTCCTCCCCTTTACCTGCCAGGGTACACTCACTCAGACTCTGCCCCCTTACCTGCCAGGGTACACTCACTCAGGCTCCTCCCCTTTACCTGCCAGGGTACACTCACTCAGACTCTGCCCCCTTACCTGCCAGGGTACACTCATTCAGGCTCCTCCCCTTTACCTGCCAGGGTACAGTCACTCAGGCTCCTCCCCTTTACCTGCCAGGGTACACTCACTCAGGCTCCTCCCCTTTACCTGCCAGGGTACACTCACTCAGACTCTGCCCCCTTACCTGCCAGGGTACACTCACTCAGGCTCCTCCCCTTTACCTGCCAGGGTACACTCACTCAGACTCTGCCCCCTTACCTGCCAGGGTACACTCACTCAGGCTCCTCCCCTTTACCTGCCAGGGTACACTCACTCAGGCTCCTCCCCTTTACCTGCCAGGGTACACTCACTCAGACTCTGCCCCCTTACCTGCCAGGGTACACTCACTCAGGCTCCTCCCCTTTACCTGCTAGGGTACACTCACTCAGGCTCCTCCCCTTTACCTGCCAGGGTACAGTCACTCAGGCTCCTCCCCTTTACCTGCCAGGGTACAGTCACTCAGGCTCCTCCCCTTTACCTGCCAGGGTACACTCACTCAGGCTCCTCCCCTTTACCTGCCAGGGTACACTCACTCAGACTCTGCCCCCTTACCTGCCAGGGTACACTCACTCAGGCTCCTCCCCTTTACCTGCTAGGGTACACTCACTCAGACTCTGCCCCCTTACCTGCCAGGGTACACTCACTCAGGCTCCTCCCCTTTACCTGCCAGGGTACAGTCACTCAGGCTCCTCCCCTTTACCTGCCAGGGTACACTCACTCAGGCTCCTCCCCTTTACCTGCTAGGGTACACTCACTCAGACTCTGCCCCCTTACCTGCCAGGGTACATTCACTCAGGCTCCTCCCCTTTACCTGCTAGGGTACATTCAGACTCTGCCCCCTTACCTGCCAGGGTACACTCACTCAGGCTCCTCCCCTTTACCTGCTAGGGTACATTCAGACTCTGCTCCCTCACCTGTCAGGGTACACTCACTCAGGCTCCTCCCCTTTACCTGCCAGGGTACACTCACTCAGGCTCCTCCCCTTTACCTGCTAGGGTACATTCAGACTCTGCCCCCTTACCTGCCAGGGGATCTCTCCAGGTGTGGCCTCATTCCCGCCGACAATGCGCTTTTCTTCGTTTTTCTGCGCAGTGATGGTGGGGAGCGTGGGGTAGAAAGCCCAGTGTGGCTCTGCAGATGGCCTAGAGGTGGTGCTGTTGAGCACAAACTCTGTTCTGTTGGGCTGTGCTCTGCTGGGTTCTGTACTTCTGGGTTCTGCTTGGTTCTCTGAGGTGTTGTGATGTTCCACAGCGTGTGTGTTTTGGACAGTTCCGGAGCTGATCAAACTTCTGCTCGCAAGAATATCAGCCACTTCCGAACTCAGACGGCCGCACGGGAATTTATCTACGACAATCATTCACACAATCACTCTACAACATTGTAGCCCTGTCTGATTCAGCCTACAGCAGTGTAGCCCCGACCCAGTCAGCAGTGTTTGTTTACCTGTTGGCTCACAGCTTCTGCTGTCCAGACCCAGTCTGTATCCATCGGCACAGTCACACACAGCTCTGTATATTTTATCCATGATACAGAACTGCATACAGCCCCCGTTATTAACATCACACTGACGGGCCATCTCTGTAACACACACACACCCCAGAACACTGTAAGTGAATGAATTCAGTGTATGTGGTGATGGTGATTCCGTGTGTCCTCAGGACTGAGGGGATGCTGATGAGGACTTTGTCCCCTTTGCTGCGAGGACAGTGTCCACTGTGGGACGGAGCGTCTCTTACCGAGCTCACAGTTCTTTCCATTGAAGCCGATTCGACACCAGCAGACGTACGAACTCATCCCGTCCTCACACGTGCCACCGTTCTGACATGGAGACGACAAACACTGGTCTCCATCTGATACACACACACACACACACACACACACACACACACACACACATTTTGTTTTATCAAACATTAATCAGAGTAATCATTATCTGACAGATACCTCTGTGTCCGAGTGAAGGAGGTGATGATCTGTTGAACAGAAAAAAAACAGTCGTTGTGTCCAACTGGACACTGTGGGGACAGAGGGCACAGTCTCCCTTCTTTAAAGTTTAAGTTTAAGAATATGGCACTGACACAAACAAAGAGCAGACCTTCGTAGACCAGAACTCACCAACGTAACGGAGCCAGAATTCCATCTGAAAACCAGAGGAAAGAGTAGTGAACACACACCGTCACCACATCACACTGCCACTTCACCACACTGTCACTTCACCACACTGTCACTTCATCACACTGTCACTTCATCACACTGTCACCACATCACACTGTCACCACATCACACAGTCACCACATCACACTGCCACTTCATCACACTGCCACTTCATCACACTGCCACTTCACCACATCACACTGTCACCACATCACAGTCACCACATCACACAGTCACCACATCACAGTCACCACATCACACAGTCACTACATCACACTGTCACTTCACCACACTGTCACCACATCACACTGCCACTTCACCACACAGTCACTTCACCACACTGTCACCACATCACACTGTCACCACATCACACTGTCACCACATCACAGTCACCATATCACACTGTCACCACATCACACTGTCACTTCATCACACTGTCACCACATCACACTGCCACTTCACCACACTGCCACTTCACCACACTGTCACTTCATCACACTGTCACCCCATCACACTGTCACCACATCACACTGTCACCACATCACACAGTCACCACATCACACAGTCACCACATCACACTGCCACTTCACCACACTGCCACTTCACCACATCACACTGTCACCACATCACACAGTCACCACATCACACTGTCACCACATCACACTGTCACTTCATCACACTGTCACTTCACCACACTGTCACCACATCACACTGCCACTTCACCACACAGTCACTTCACCACACTGTCACCACATCACACTGTCACCACATCACACAGTCACCACATCACACTGTCACTTCATTACTGTCACCACATCACACTGTCACCACATCACACTGCCACTTCACCACACTGTCACTTCACCACACTGTCACTTCATCACATTGTCACCACATCACACTGTCACCACATCACACAGTCACCACATCACACTGTCACCACATCACAGTCACCACATCACACAGTCACCACATCACACTGTCACTTCATCACAGTCACCACATCACATTGTCAATTCATCACAGTCACCACATCACACCATCACTTCATCACACTGTCACCTCATCACAGTCACCACATCACACACCTTCAATTCATCACTGCGTCACCACATCACACCTTCAATTCATCACTGCTTCAACATAACACCTTCAATTAATCACAGCGTCACCACACCACACAGTCACCACATCACGCTGTCACTTCATCACACAGTCACCACATCACACCGTCAACTCATCACACTGTCACGTCATCACACAGTCACCTCATCACACTATCACGTCATCACACAGTCACCACATCACACTGTCACTTCACCACACAGTCACTACATCACACAGTCACTACATCACACAGTCACTACATCACACTGTCACTTCATCAAACAGTCACATCACACTGTCACTTCATCACACAGTCACATCACACTGTCACCACATCACACTGTCACTTCATCACACAGTCACTACATCACACTGTCACCACATCACACTGTCACTTCACCACACAGTCATCACATCACACTGTCACCACATCACACAGTCACTTCATCACACAGTCACTGCATCACACAGTCACCACATCACACAGTCACCACATCACACAGTCACTACATCACACTGTCACTTCATCACAGTCACTACATCACACTGTCACTTCATCACATCACACTGTCACTTCATCACAGTCACTACATCACACAGTCACCACATCACACTGTTACTTCATCACAGTCACTACATCACACCGTCACTTCATCACACTGTCACCACATCACACAGTCACTACATCACACAGTCACTTCACCACATCACACTTTCACTTCATCACAGTCACTACATCACACAGTCACCACATCACACTGTTACTTCATCACAGTCACTACATCACACCGTCACTACATCACACTGTCACCACATCACACTGTCACTTCACAACACAGTCACCAGATCACACCGTCACTTCATCACAGTCACTACATCATACAGTCACACCATCACACTGTCACTTCATCATACTCTCACTCACACACATCTCCATCTCTGAGGATCAGGATCTGACCCAGTGTCATTCACTCACGGTTTTCTCCTCGTTTTCAAACACTTCTCGTGCCTCCTCCAGTGTGCATTTCTCCTCCAAACACTCTCTCTCCAGATTGTCTCTCATCATCTCCTCTAGCGCCCCCGTGTTGTGCCGCCTGTTCCGGGTCAGAACCGAGCTTGCAAACTCTCCGGACAGAAACACGGATGCTGGACAGAGAATGAGAATTCAGAATGAGGTAGGAGTGTCTAACAGAGTGGATACTGAGGGGGTTCATAAATTTCTCATAAAAGTTCAACATTCTGTCTCTGAGTTGTTTTTTTTAAATCCCAAATCACTCCATCCTCCCTCTGTAGTGCACTACACATGTCCTGAAACGACTGAATCTAGATGTTAACAGTGCAGATGTTAACAGTCCTCTTTTACCCGGACATGTCCTCTTTTTTAGACTTAAAAAATATCCGGGTGGAATTTCACAAATGTCTGGGATGTTGTTTTTCTAGAGCTTACATAGAATTTTGAGAAGCGTACCGTTCACAAACTAGTCCCGCCCTCCCCTACTCCGATAAGATTGCTTGAGTGAGAAGAGGGCATGGTGAATTAGCCTAAAATCTTCTGATTGGACGGTCTGACTGTAGAGCTACCGTTATTGGTCGACACCCCCCCCCCCCACCACCACCGAGACGTGTCCTCTATTTCGCCATCTCAGACTGATGTAGTTCACTGTAGAGGGAGTGAGGAGCTGTGTGTGTACAGTGTAGTTTGTGACTGATGTAGTTCACTGTAGAGGGAGCGAGGAGCTGTGTGTGTACAGTGTAGTTTGTGACTGATGTAGTTCACTGTAGAGGGAGCGAGGAGCTGTGTGTGTACAGTGTAGTTTGTGACTGATGTAGTTCACTGTAGAGGGAGCGAGGAGCTGTGTGTGTACAGTGTAGTTTGTGACTGATGTAGTTCACTGTAGAGGGAGCGAGGAGCTGTGTGTGTACAGTGTAGTTTGTGACTGATGTAGTTCACTGTAGAGGGAGAGAGGAGCTGTGTGTGTACAGTGTAGTTTATGACTGATGTAGTTCACTGTAGAGGGAGCGAGGAGCTGTGTGTGTACAGTGTAGTTTATGACTGATGTAGTTCACTGTAGAGGGAGCGAGGAGCTGTGTGTGTACAGTGTAGTTTATGACTGATGTAGTTCACTGTAGAGGGAGTGAGGAGCTGTGTGTGTACAGTGTAGTTTATGACTGATGTAGTTCACTGTAGAGGGAGCGAGGAGCTGTGTGTGTACAGTGTAGTTTGTGACTGATGTAGTTCACTGTAGAGGGAGCGAGGAGCTGTGTGTGTACAGTGTAGTTTATGACTGATGTAGTTCACTGTAGAGGGAGCGAGGAGCTGTGTGTGTACAGTGTAGTTTGTGACTGATGTAGTTCACTGTAGAGGGAGCGAGGAGCTGTGTGTGTACAGTGTAGTTTATGACTGATGTAGTTCACTGTAGAGGGAGCGAGGAGCTGTGTGTGTACAGTGTAGTTTATGACTGCTGTAGTTCACTGTAGAGGGAGCGAGGAGCTGTGTGTGTACAGTGTAGTTTATGACTGATGTAGTTTACTGTAGAGGGAGCGAGGAGCTGTGTGTGTACAGTGTAGTTTATGACTGATGTAGTTCACTGTAAAGGGAGCGAGGAGCTGTGTGTGTACAGTGTAGTTTATGACTGATGTAGTTCACTGTAGAGGGAGCGAGGAGCTGTGTGTGTACAGTGTAGTTTGTGACTGATGTAGTTCACTGTAGAGGGAGTAAGGAGCTGTGTGTGTACAGTGTAGTTTGTGACTGATGTAGTTCACTGTAGAGGGAGCGAGGAGCTGTGTGTGTACAGTGTAGTTTATGACTGATGTAGTTCACTGTAGAGAGAGTGAGGAGCTGTGTGTGTACAGTGTAGTTTATGACTGATGTAGTTCACTGTAGAGGGAGTGAGGAGCTGTGTGTGTACAGTGTAGTTTGTGACTGATGTAGTTCACTGTAGAGGGAGAGAGGAGCTGTGTGTGTACAGTGTAGTTTGTGACTGATGTAGTTCACTGTAGAGGGAGAGAGGAGCTGTGTGTGTACAGTGTAGTTTGTGACTGATGTAGTTCACTCTAGAGGGAGAGAGGAGCTGTGTGTGTACAGTGTAGTTTATGACTGATGTAGTTCACTGTAGAGGGAGAGAGGAGCTGTGTGTGTACAGTGTAGTTTGTGACTGATGTAGTTCACTGTAGAGGGAGCGAGGAGCTGTGTGTGTACAGTGTAGTTTGTGACTGATATAGTTCACTGTAGAGGGAGTGAGGAGCTGTGTGTGTACAGTGTAGTTTATGACTGATGTAGTTCACTGTAGAGGGAGCGAGGAGCTGTGTGTGTACAGTGTAGTTTGTGACTGATGTATTTCACTGTAGAGGGAGCGAGGAGCTGTGTGTGTACAGTGTAGTTTGTGACTGATGTATTTCACTGTAGAGGGAGCGAGGAGCTGTGTGTGTACAGTGTAGTTTATGACTGATGTAGTTCACTGTAGAGGGAGCGAGGAGCTGTGTGTGTACAGTGTAGTTTATGACTGATGTAGTTCACTGTAGAGGGAGCGAGGAGCTGTGTGTGTACAGTGTAGTTTATGACTGCTGTAGTTCACTGTAGAGGGAGCGAGGAGCTGTGTGTGTACAGTGTAGTTTATGACTGATGTAGTTTACTGTAGAGGGAGCGAGGAGCTGTGTGTGTACAGTGTAGTTTATGACTGATGTAGTTCACTGTAAAGGGAGCGAGGAGCTGTGTGTGTACAGTGTAGTTTATGACTGATGTAGTTCACTGTAGAGGGAGCGAGGAGCTGTGTGTGTACAGTGTAGTTTGTGACTGATGTAGTTCACTGTAGAGGGAGTAAGGAGCTGTGTGTGTACAGTGTAGTTTGTGACTGATGTAGTTCACTGTAGAGGGAGCGAGGAGCTGTGTGTGTACAGTGTAGTTTATGACTGATGTAGTTCACTGTAGAGAGAGTGAGGAGCTGTGTGTGTACAGTGTAGTTTATGACTGATGTAGTTCACTGTAGAGGGAGTGAGGAGCTGTGTGTGTACAGTGTAGTTTGTGACTGATGTAGTTCACTGTAGAGGGAGAGAGGAGCTGTGTGTGTACAGTGTAGTTTGTGACTGATGTAGTTCACTGTAGAGGGAGAGAGGAGCTGTGTGTGTACAGTGTAGTTTGTGACTGATGTAGTTCACTCTAGAGGGAGAGAGGAGCTGTGTGTGTACAGTGTAGTTTATGACTGATGTAGTTCACTGTAGAGGGAGAGAGGAGCTGTGTGTGTACAGTGTAGTTTGTGACTGATGTAGTTCACTGTAGAGGGAGCGAGGAGCTGTGTGTGTACAGTGTAGTTTGTGACTGATATAGTTCACTGTAGAGGGAGTGAGGAGCTGTGTGTGTACAGTGTAGTTTATGACTGATGTAGTTCACTGTAGAGGGAGCGAGGAGCTGTGTGTGTACAGTGTAGTTTGTGACTGATGTATTTCACTGTAGAGGGAGCGAGGAGCTGTGTGTGTACAGTGTAGTTTGTGACTGATGTATTTCACTGTAGAGGGAGCGAGGAGCTGTGTGTGTACAGTGTAGTTTATGACTGATGTAGTTCACTGTAGAGGGAGCGAGGAGCTGTGTGTGTACAGTGTAGTTTATGACTGATGTAGTTCACTGTAGAGGGAGCGAGGAGCTGTGTGTGTACAGTGTAGTTTATGACTGCTGTAGTTCACTGTAGAGGGAGCGAGGAGCTGTGTGTGTACAGTGTAGTTTATGACTGATGTAGTTCACTGTAGAGGGAGCGAGGAGCTGTGTGTGTACAGTGTAGTTTATGACTGATGTAGTTCACTGTAGAGGGAGCGAGGAGCTGTGTGTGTACAGTGTAGTTTATGACTGATGTAGTTCACTGTAAAGGGAGCGAGGAGCTGTGTGTGTACAGTGTAGTTTATGACTGATGTAGTTCACTGTAGAGGGAGCGAGGAGCTGTGTGTGTACAGTGTAGTTTGTGACTGATGTAGTTCACTGTAGAGGGAGTAAGGAGCTGTGTGTGTACAGTGTAGTTTGTGACTGATGTAGTTCACTGTAGAGGGAGCGAGGAGCTGTGTGTGTACAGTGTAGTTTATGACTGATGTAGTTCACTGTAGAGAGAGTGAGGAGCTGTGTGTGTACAGTGTAGTTTATGACTGATGTAGTTCACTGTAGAGGGAGTGAGGAGCTGTGTGTGTACAGTGTAGTTTATGACTGATGTAGTTCACTGTAGAGAGAGTGAGGAGCTGTGTGTGTACAGTGTAGTTTGTGACTGATGTAGTTCACTGTAGAGGGAGTGAGGAGCTGTGTGTGTACAGTGTAGTTTATGACTGATGTAGTTCACTGTAGAGGGAGTGAGGAGCTGTGTGTGTACAGTGTAGTTTGTGACTGATGTAGTTCACTGTAGAGGGAGCTAGGAGCTGCGTGTGTACAGTGTAGTTTGTGACTGATGTAGTTCACTGTAGAGGGAGTGAGGAGCTGTGTGTGTACAGTGTAGTTTGTGACTGATGTAGTTCACTGTAGAGGGAGAGAGGAGCTGTGTGTGTACAGTGTAGTTTGTGACTGATGTAGTTCACTGTAGAGGGAGAGAGGAGCTGTGTGTGTACAGTGTAGTTTGTGACTGATGTAGTTCACTCTAGAGGGAGAGAGGAGCTGTGTGTGTACAGTGTAGTTTATGACTGATGTAGTTCACTGTAGAGGGAGAGAGGAGCTGTGTGTGTACAGTGTAGTTTGTGACTGATGTAGTTCACTGTAGAGGGAGCGAGGAGCTGTGTGTGTACAGTGTAGTTTGTGACTGATATAGTTCACTGTAGAGGGAGTGAGGAGCTGTGTGTGTACAGTGTAGTTTATGACTGATGTAGTTCACTGTAGAGGGAGCGAGGAGCTGTGTGTGTACAGTGTAGTTTGTGACTGATGTATTTCACTGTAGAGGGAGCGAGGAGCTGTGTGTGTACAGTGTAGTTTGTGACTGATGTATTTCACTGTAGAGGGAGCGAGGAGCTGTGTGTGTACAGTGTAGTTTATGACTGATGTAGTTCACTGTAGAGGGAGCGAGGAGCTGTGTGTGTACAGTGTAGTTTGTGACTGATGTATTTCACTGTAGAGGGAGCGAGGAGCTGTGTGTGTACAGTGTAGTTTGTGACTGATGTATTTCACTGTAGAGGGAGCGAGGAGCTGTGTGTGTACAGTGTAGTTTATGACTGATGTAGTTCACTGTAGAGGGAGTGAGGAGCTGTGTGTGTACAGTGTAGTTTGTGACTGATGTAGTTCACTGTAGAGGGAGAGAGGAGCTGTGTGTGTACAGTGTAGTTTGTGACTGATGTAGTTCACTGTAGAGGGAGCGAGGAGCTGTGTGTGTACAGTGTAGTTTATGACTGATGTAGTTCACTGTAGAGGGAGTGAGGAGCTGTGTGTGTACAGTGTAGTTTGTGACTGATGTAGTTCACTCTAGAGGGAGAGAGGAGCTGTGTGTGTACAGTGTAGTTTATGACTGATGTAGTTCACTGTAGAGGGAGAGAGGAGCTGTGTGTGTATAGTGTAGTTTATGACTGATGTAGTTCACTGTAGAGGGAGTGAGGAGCTGTGTGTGTACAGTGTAGTTTGTGACTGATGTAGTTCACTCTAGAGGGAGAGAGGAGCTGTGTGTGTACAGTGTAGTTTGTGACTGATGTAGTTCACTGTAGAGGGAGTGAGGAGCTGTGTGTGTACAGTGTAGTTTGTGACTGATGTAGTTCACTGTAGAGGGAGCGAGGAGCTGTGTGTGTACAGTGTAGTTTGTGACTGATGTAGTTCACTGTAGAGGGAGAGAGGAGCTGTGTGTGTACAGTGTAGTTTGTGACTGATGTAGTTCACTGTAGAGGGAGCGAGGAGCTGTGTGTGTACAGTGTAGTTTATGACTGATGTAGTTCACTGTAGAGGGAGCGATGAGCTGTGTGTGTACAGTGTAGTTTGTGACTGATGTTGTTCACTGTAGAGGGAGAGAGGAGCTGTGTGTGTACAGTGTAGTTTGTGACTGATGTAGTTCACTGTAGAGGGAGCGAGGAGCTGTGTGTGTACAGTGTAGTTTGTGACTGATGTAGTTCACTGTAGAGGGAGCGAGGAGCTGTGTGTGTACAGTGTAGTTTGTGACTGATGTAGTTCACTGTAGAGGGAGAGAGGAGCTGTGTGTGTACAGTGTAGTTTGTGACTGATGTAGTTCACTGTAGAGGGAGCGAGGAGCTGTGTGTGTACAGTGTAGTTTGTGACTGATGTAGTTCACTGTAGAGGGAGTGAGGAGCTGTGTGTGTACAGTGTAGTTTGTGACTGATGTAGTTCACTGTAGAGGGAGCTAGGAGCTGCGTGTGTACAGTGTAGTTTGTGACTGATGTAGTTCACTGTAGAGGGAGAGAGGAGCTGTGTGTGTACAGTGTAGTTTGTGACTGATGTAGTTCACTCTAGAGGGAGAGAGGAGCTGTGTGTGTACAGTGTAGTTTATGACTGATGTAGTTCACTGTAGAGGGAGAGAGGAGCTGTGTGTGTACAGTGTAGTTTGTGACTGATGTAGTTCACTGTAGAGGGAGCGAGGAGCTGTGTGTGTACAGTGTAGTTTGTGACTGATATAGTTCACTGTAGAGGGAGTGAGGAGCTGTGTGTGTACAGTGTAGTTTATGACTGATGTAGTTCACTGTAGAGGGAGCGAGGAGCTGTGTGTGTACAGTGTAGTTTGTGACTGATGTATTTCACTGTAGAGGGAGCGAGGAGCTGTGTGTGTACAGTGTAGTTTGTGACTGATGTATTTCACTGTAGAGGGAGCGAGGAGCTGTGTGTGTACAGTGTAGTTTATGACTGATGTAGTTCACTGTAGAGGGAGCGAGGAGCTGTGTGTGTACAGTGTAGTTTGTGACTGATGTATTTCACTGTAGAGGGAGCGAGGAGCTGTGTGTGTACAGTGTAGTTTGTGACTGATGTATTTCACTGTAGAGGGAGCGAGGAGCTGTGTGTGTACAGTGTAGTTTATGACTGATGTAGTTCACTGTAGAGGGAGTGAGGAGCTGTGTGTGTACAGTGTAGTTTGTGACTGATGTAGTTCACTGTAGAGGGAGAGAGGAGCTGTGTGTGTACAGTGTAGTTTGTGACTGATGTAGTTCACTGTAGAGGGAGCGAGGAGCTGTGTGTGTACAGTGTAGTTTATGACTGATGTAGTTCACTGTAGAGGGAGTGAGGAGCTGTGTGTGTACAGTGTAGTTTGTGACTGATGTAGTTCACTCTAGAGGGAGAGAGGAGCTGTGTGTGTACAGTGTAGTTTATGACTGATGTAGTTCACTGTAGAGGGAGAGAGGAGCTGTGTGTGTATAGTGTAGTTTATGACTGATGTAGTTCACTGTAGAGGGAGTGAGGAGCTGTGTGTGTACAGTGTAGTTTGTGACTGATGTAGTTCACTCTAGAGGGAGAGAGGAGCTGTGTGTGTACAGTGTAGTTTGTGACTGATGTAGTTCACTGTAGAGGGAGTGAGGAGCTGTGTGTGTACAGTGTAGTTTGTGACTGATGTAGTTCACTGTAGAGGGAGCGAGGAGCTGTGTGTGTACAGTGTAGTTTGTGACTGATGTAGTTCACTGTAGAGGGAGAGAGGAGCTGTGTGTGTACAGTGTAGTTTGTGACTGATGTAGTTCACTGTAGAGGGAGCGAGGAGCTGTGTGTGTACAGTGTAGTTTATGACTGATGTAGTTCACTGTAGAGGGAGCGATGAGCTGTGTGTGTACAGTGTAGTTTGTGACTGATGTAGTTCACTGTAGAGGGAGAGAGGAGCTGTGTGTGTACAGTGTAGTTTGTGACTGATGTAGTTCACTGTAGAGGGAGCGAGGAGCTGTGTGTGTACAGTGTAGTTTGTGACTGATGTAGTTCACTGTAGAGGGAGCGAGGAGCTGTGTGTGTACAGTGTAGTTTGTGACTGATGTAGTTCACTGTAGAGGGAGAGAGGAGCTGTGTGTGTACAGTGTAGTTTGTGACTGATGTAGTTCACTGTAGAGGGAGCGAGGAGCTGTGTGTGTACAGTGTAGTTTGTGACTGATGTAGTTCACTGTAGAGGGAGTGAGGAGCTGTGTGTGTACAGTGTAGTTTGTGACTGATGTAGTTCACTGTAGAGGGAGCTAGGAGCTGCGTGTGTACAGTGTAGTTTGTGACTGATGTAGTTCACTGTAGAGGGAGTGAGGAGCTGTGTGTGTACAGTGTAGTTTGTGACTGATGTAGTTCACTGTAGAGGGAGCTAGGAGCTGCGTGTGTACAGTGTAGTTTGTGACTGATGTAGTTCACTGTAGAGGGAGCGAGGAGCTGTGTGTGTACAGTGTAGTTTGTGACTGATGTAGTTCACTGTAGAGGGAGCGAGGAGCTGTGTGAGTTTCAGACAGAGACAGAGACGCTGTGTGATGTCAGTGTTTCGGAAAAGACCAACACGAGAACAGAGACCACGTCATCTTCACAGACCTCCACCTTGGAGAGCATTTAGAAAACCTGTCTCTGACCTACAGCGCCGTGTTTGTGTGGATGGGAGGAAAATACAGAACGTTTGTTTTAAAAATAATTAGATGTGTGTGGGCCTTTGGAGTAATACACACACAGCCTCTGGATTATTCCTGACCAGTGCAGCTCCACTACAGTTCACTGCAGTAAGATTAACTGACCTGGACACACGTTCCCATACAATACTGCCTCTAAAGACTGAACCACTCTGTTCTTAAACACACAAACACACACACACACACACACACATCTGAAAGAGGATGGATCTTTACCTCCAGAACTGAGACATGTCTCCTGTAGTACTCCACAGATCAGAAGAAACACTTTAATCTGCTCCATTTCGGCCAAAAGCTTTCCCAACTGGACAGCACTCAGACCAGCGTCCACTCCAAAGTCCAGCTGTGTTTACACTTGCTGAAGTGGGAGGGTCTGAGTCTGGACCCAGTTTTTAAAACAACACTTTTATAAACTTTTTTTTTTAAGTTTTTACACTTCTCTATAAATCTGTCCAAATCATAATCGTGTGTCAAATTTATAAAGATTCCAATTGTTACACTGGTGTGTGTGTGTGTGTGTGTACATGTTCTTGTTTTCTCTCTGATTCCTGTAACTGACTCATTGACGGCACTCAATAAAGATTTCACCGTAAATAATCAGTCTGTGCTCACTTCCAGAGTCAGTGACAGTTCAATAATTGAATCCACAGAGCCCTGCTCCAGAGAGTCGTCCTGTTGTAAACCGCCGCAGAAGCAGGAGTCGGTGCTGTGCTCAATTTAACAACTAAAGCTAAAAGAAGAGTTTTCACACTTGTTTCTGAACTGGACTGTACTCTGTAAATATAAACACATTTAGAACCTGACACCTGCAACTCGATCCAAACGAGTGGAGACCGAGGTGAAATCAGAGCGAAGAGTTTATAGAATGTTCCAGTTTCTCCGTTTAGAAGAGTCCACTGTAAACAAGAAAATATCAAAGAGATAAAAGGAGCGTCCACCAAAGGGTAAGTCTCTGCAGCAGATAGGGGGCGTGGCCTCCGCTCAGGGGTGGGCGTGGTCACATCTGAGTGGGGCGTGGTCTCCACTCAGAGAGCATGTCTGGTCTCCACTAAGAGAGGGGTGTGGTCTCCACTCAGAGAGCGTGTGTGGTCTCCACTTAGAGAGGGGTGTGGTCTCCACTCAGAGAGGGGGTGTGGTCTCCACTCAGAGAGGGGGTGTGGTCACAACTAAGAGAGGGGGTGTGGTCTCCACTCAGAGAGGGGGTGTGGTCTCCACTCAGATAGGGGTGTGGTCTCCACTCAGAGAGGGGGTGTGATCACAACTAAGAGAGGGGTGTGGTCTCCACTCAGAGAGGGGGTGTGGTCTCCACTCAGAGAGGGGCGTGGTCTCCACTTAGATAGGGGGTGTGGTCTCCACTCGGAGAGGGGGTGTGGTCACAACTAAGAGAGGGGGTGTGGTCTTCACTCAGATAGGGGTGTGGTGTCCACACTGAGAGGGGGTGTGGTCTCCACTCAGAGAGGGGCGTGGTCTCCACTCAGAGAGGGGGCGTGGTCTCCACTCAGAGAGGGGGCGTGGTCTCCACTCAGAGAGGGGGTGTGGTCTCCACTCAGAGAGGGGGAATGGTCTCCACTCAGAGAGGGGGTGTGGTCTCCACTCAGAGAGGGGGTGTGGTCTCCACTCAGAGAGGGGGTGTGGTCTTCACTCAGATAGGGGGTGTGGTCTCCACTCAGAGAGGGGGCGTGGTCTCCACTCAGCAAGGGACAAGGGTCTCTACTTTGGGCCGAACTCCATGAGAGAATCAAACAGTTGAAAAAGAACATTTCTCAGCGTGAGATCTCACAGAGTTGAGTTCTCTCACTGTCTCCTGTCCACAACACTGTGGAAGACTCAGGAACTCCGGAGAAATGTCGGACAACACTGCCGAATGAGCCTGGCCTTCAAGCCCTCAGACGCCTCTGCAGGAGAAACTGTGATATTTACAAGCACACAGGCTCAGGACGACTTAAAAAAACACTGAACATAGTCTGAAACCAATAAAAAATCGATAAATGCAACATGAACATTCAATGGAATTCCTTGGGAGCGTCTGGAGTTCCTACAAGACACAGGCGCCGTGAACACGTCTGATCTGAGACGGATCTGGATAAAGAACAGCTGAATAAATGTAAAATATTAATGCTGTCCAAACGGACCTGTGTTCCTGAGACGGTGGAGTGCTGTGTTTATGTAATTGGATGGTGGCAGCTCTGGAACATGGAGGTGAACTGTATTATTCATGCTCCTCATGTGTTTGGATTATATAAACCTCGGTTTAACTGCTCCATTGTGCTGCGTAATGCACTCAGACTTATACAGCTGAGTCATCACGACCAAAAACTCTTCATCTCCATTCTTTCTCATCTGTCCATCCTCCGTCTCACTCCTCGTCCACCGCACAGTCAACTTCAGGCCTTCTGCTTCGTCTTTTTGTCAGTTTTGGTGGATATTTCTCTCTTCATTCATAATAAATCACACTCCGCTCCGTTTCCCAGAGGAACACGGAGGTGACGCAACATTACTCTTAGCTTCAAGTGGAATAAAGAGTTAATGAAGCCCTTTTACTTCAGCTTCTATTGGACAAACATCACAGGACGACAGCTGACCGAGGTCCACACCATGCATCCACAGAAACACCGCTCCAACTCGTCCCAGGAGAGCTCCATCACTCCACAGATATAATTAGGAATGAGAATAAAGAGCACACAGCTTGATCAAAGAGGACTCTGGGACAGTACAGGTAAAGTAGCCAAGGGTGTGTGTGTGTGTGTGTGTGTGTGTGTGTGTGCGTGCGGTTCATTCAGTAAAGCTGTGTGTTGAGTGGAGCATTAATGGATCTGAATGTGTGCTGAAGTGAGGCTGAGTTCTATAAATATTCCCAGTATAGTGCTCTCTCTCTCTCTCTCTCTCTCTCTCTCTCTCCACCTACCAGCCCCTGTGTGTGTGTGTGTGTGTGTGTGTGTGTTTCTGGGTGATTCTGGTTCTTTAAGAGGAGGCTGACCACCTCTGGAGTAAAGAGCCAGTTTTAAAAGGTTCTGAGGCTCGTTGTGATCCGCTGCAGGTTTAAACGATTCTGAAGCTCGGGTTTAAATGATTCTGAAGCTCGGGTTTAAACGATTCTGAAGCTCGGATGTAGATGATTCTGTGGTTGATCTGCTCCAGGTCGTCGCTCGCATCTGGTTCTCCAAACTGGGATCTATGAGCTCCAAAGCCTCAAAGACGAAGGAAGACAAAGATGCAAGCAAAGGTAAGAGCTTGAACCCGAATTTAACCGAGCTTTGTTGGTTTATTTGTGTGGGGAATAATCACGGAGTGTCGCTTTGTTCCCGCTAATGGGTTTCAGCAAGTTGGAGCCGAGAGACTCCGGACTCTGAGTGTTTTTAGGGACGAGGGTTTTTTTTGTTTGTTTGTTTTTATCAACGTGGTTCTTATATATTTGACTTATAAATCGAATGAGACGACATAAATTAACTCGATGAATATCAGATAAATTTGACTAAAAAATGTAAACTGATAATCTCAGACATCCGTGATGATATATCTGTGATAAATGAGATATCTCTCAGTACTGTGTCTATAATAATGATGTATATAAGCTCAGGTTTGAGAGATATTTATGTCTATGATAACTGCTACCTGCGTGTTTTGTTGCTGTCGCTTTAAATCTCTCTTTAGGCGCGCTGGCTACTACGCTTCAGGAGCCGTTATTATCACACCCGTTTTCCGACTAAGCCCGCCTCCTGCTCTGCGATTGGTTACTGTTTTGCGTCTCCTGCATAATGATTGGTTGCTCACCCATATTCGCACGCAGTCGGCCAATTGCCGAGAACGGGCGGGAAAACAACAGCGCCCTCAGGAGTGGTGAGATTTAGCCAGTTAGCTTCTCCTACATTTACTCGCCGAAACAAAGACTGGTACCAAACAATGTCCGCTTTATTTAAGCTTCATCGACGCCAAAGATACAGACAGACTAAAACTGTGGTGTTAAGCAATGTTTACTCCTGGACAAGCCAGTCGTTTATCACAGTTTTCTCCTGAGTAAACAAACAAAGCGCGGCTAAAACAGTAAAACGTGTTGTCATGGAGACAGAGAGAGAGAGAGAGAGACTAAAGATAATAAGAAAAATGAAAGGGAGAGGGGATCTGATCAAATAATTATGTCAAATCTATCAATAGGGGGGATGTTTTTTGTCTGTCACTAAAGGACTGTTTTACAGATCACCTAAACGCTTATCAGATCCCCTTCCCCAGCAGAATAGGGCCACGGAGCAGAGGAATGGTCTCTGTGCTGTGTATTTGTTTTTAATTCCACAGTAAAAGCACATACAATTATAGGAATCATTAGTGCAGTGTCCCAAAACAGAATAGGGACGGTTAGCTCATTCCTGTGGGTTCCATACGGACTGACCAGATGGGGACCAGCAAGTTCCAAGGATTAAATACTAGCCTCACATATGGACACCCTCAAGGGTCTGTGATGGGACCAGGACGGGTTAAACTCTGGGCTCATCTGAGGTCTGAACAATCCACTATGTGTGTGCTGACCCAGTTACAAATGTACAGAGCTGCCCACATTTATCCAATAGGCAGCCCACCTGCGTCCCCCCCATATACCCACCCCGCCAGAGCCCATGTTCAACACAAGAGTTACAAATGAAGGCGTGCTGTGATGTATACAACATTAGGAATATGTACACAATATTACGACCACCTCTTGTGTCTACACTCACAGTCCACACTGGTCACTCTGTAGTTCTACAGTTACAGAACTAACGGTGCAGATCAGGGGTGGGGTTACTACATATGTTTTTATGTTTACGAATATAATTCGTCTGTTATTAAACTTTAACGATGATGTTCTCGGCAGGGACAGTAAGACACATCTCTGATTCAGTGAGAACAACCAAGCCTGTTTAAAAAAGACGGATCAGAGGATTAGGCTTGACTTGGGAAAAACTCATTAAAGTGCATTACATCATGGAAAAGGTGGAGCACAAACTGCAGATAAAAAGTGGAGGCAGAATGGAGAAATGAGCCTCTCAGAGGATGCTGTAACTTTTAATTTGGTCTCCGAGACCCACGGCAGGAACTCACACTGGCCTCTGGTGATTTCAGCTTTATCCAATTAACCTGCTGTTATCCTCTGTTAGCCTTTAACTGAAATCTATATGCACTCACTGCTGTGTTCATGGAAACACGTTTTATTAAACATAAGTTAGACCTGTTTTATATGGAGTTTCTTCGCTTCTACACGTATCTGTATGTATGTTATCATTTTAAAATGAAAATTTGAGGAGTTTCCCTGCTCTAGTTTGTTAGAATGACATATGCACATGCGCAGTTTGGCCACTAGATGTCAGTGCAGCCTGTGAATTCAGGCCCTTTTGACTGACACTATTTATTTATGTTAATAGCTAACTTTCTTTAACTTTAACAGTAAATAAACAGGAGATAAAATATCCAGTGATATACTTGATTTCCTGACAGGGTTGGTTTAAACACAGTCTAGTGCTGAGTGCGGATGGTTCTCTGTCCATCACTGTGTTTACGTATGTTTAAGATGGTTTCTGCTAATCTAAAGCTGGGTTACACTGTGTTGGACTGTTGAAGTTTACACGGTTCTGGACGGGAAGGAGTACATTCTGCTGCGGGACGACTGGGCCGAGAGCGTGAGTTTAAAGCAGAAAGAAACGTCTTCATTTCACATAAAGTGCCATGAGCTCTTTTGCTGCCCCTTCTGGAGCCTGCTCATTCTGAAGGAAGAGAAGAGTCCGGAAGGTTTGTGTGGGACCAGCACAGCGCCACCTGCTGGACACTTGCCTGAGGCCTGCTGCAGCCCTCACTAATGTTCACTAATGCCAGTGCACACACACACACACACACACACTGTATGCACAGCGGTATGTGGATTATTCAGGGGTTTCCACAAATCAGCTGGATAACATTAGCCTAAAGTTTAGGGTTCTCTCAGCTCGATTCCTATTGGATGGACTGGACGTTGGGCTAAAGTTATCAGGCTATCTGGTTTACACTCACATTAACTGCACTTTACAATTTCTGTTTTTCTTTTGTACGAAGGGTAGGAAATGAAACACTGACTGCACGGATGTCCCGCACTCTACTCCCTCTAAAGTCTGACCTTCAGAAACTGAAAAGCTCTTCTGAAACACCGGTGCATTCACTTTCAGTTTAACACAGTCCTGAACCCTGTTTATCCCATGCCCACAGTGACCGAGGGACAGTCATTCCTGCCGTGTCCTCTGTCCTGTGCTCTGTCCTGTACTCTGTCCTGTACTCTGAACAGTGTGGTGTGGCGTGATGTTGTGGGTGAGTTTAGTTTGTAATGGCTGCAGTTGAACAAAGCTGGACATTCCTAAATGTTAATTTTTCTGGAGTAAAAGACAGTTATCCTGAAGCAGCCCTCGCTCCCACTTAAAAACCAGCACAGCGCCCCCAAAAGGACAGAATGACACAACATTCTGGTTGTTGTTGTTTGTTGTGTTATGGCCTGTAGTGTTGTTGTTGTTGTTGTTGTTTGTTGTGTTATGGCCTGTAGTGTTGTTGTTGTTGTTGTTTGTTGTGTTATGGCCTGTAGTGTTGTTGTTGTTGTTGTTGTTGTTTGTTGTGTTATGGCCTGTAGTGTTGTTGTTGTTGTTGTTGTTGTTTGTTGTGTTATGGCCTGTAGTGTTGTTGTTGTTGTTGTTTGTTGTGTTATGGCCTGTAGTGTTGTTGTTGTTGTTGTTGTTTGTTGTGTTATGGCCTGTAGTGTTGTTGTTTGTTGTGTTATGGCCTGTAGTGTTGTTGTTGTTGTTGTTGTTTGTTGTGTTATGGCCTGTAGTGTTGTTGGTTGTGTTATGGCCTCTAGTGTTGTTGGTTGTGGTTTGTTGTGTTATGGCCTTTATTGTTGTTGTTGTTGTTGTTTGTTGTGTTATGGCCTGTAGTGTTGTTGTTGTTGTTGTTGTTTGTTGTGTTATGGCCTGTAGTGTTGTTGGTTTTTGTTGTTGTTGGTTGTGTTATGGCCTCTAGTGTTGTTGGTTGTTGTTTGTTGTGTTATGGCCTGTAGTGTTGTTGGTTTTTGTTGTTGTTGGTTGTGTTATGGCCTCTAGTGTTGTTGGTTGTGGTTTGTTGTGTTATGGCCTTTATTGTTGTTGTTGTGTGTTGTTTGCTGCTCTGTGGGTGTCTGTGATTTATTCATTTGTTTGTAACAGGAAGGAGAGCAGGACTAATTGAATTCTCTCTCTCTGGGCGAGTCAGCTCCGGTTCCTCATTACATCAATACTCCATTAAAGGGCAGATGCCTGAGAAAATGACATGTGCTGCTTTAATAAGCACAGGCTGAGGTCGTAATTAGGGTCATCACGAGGTCGCATTTTAATCATGTATTAATTACTGTTGAAGACGTAGTGCGGCGTCACTCTGATCTAAAGACTTTTACTTTAACATGGTTTTAAGGCTCCACCTTCATCACCACACACCACTGATAATGGCAGAGCAGGATTAAAGGGCTCATAACACAGTAAATAGATCTGTTAACTGGAAACCCAGCTGTTCAGTGGTTGCTGGTGTTTGATGGTACTTGTATGGGTTTGATGGGGCTTGTTGTTTTTGTTGGGGGTTGATGGTGTATTTTGGAGTTTCTTTGGGTTTGCTGGGGTTTGTTGGTGTTTGTTTGGGTTTGATGGGGATTTGTTTGGGTTTGATGGGATCTGTTGGTGTTTGTTTGTGTTTTGGTGTTTGTTTGGGCTTGGTGGTGTTTGTTTGAATTTTTGTGGTGTTGGTGTTTTGGTGGTGTTTGTTCGTGTTTTAGTGATGTTTATTTGTGTTTTGTGATTGTTGGTGTTTGTGCTTTACTGATGTTTGGGTTTAATGGTTTGTTTGTGTTTTGGTGACGTTTGTTGGTGTTTGTGTTTTGGTGATGTTTATTTGTTTGTTGGTGTTTGTTTGGGTTTGAATGTGTTTGTGTTTTGGTGATATTTATTTGTGTTTTGGTGATGTTTGTTGCTGTTTGTGTTTTGGTGATGTTTGTTGGTGTTTGTGATTTGATGGTGTTTGTGTTTTAGTGATATTTGTTGGTGTTTGTTTGTTTTTTTAGTGAAATTTGTTTGGGTTAGCTGGTTTGTGTTTTGGTGGTGTTTGCTTGTGTTTTGTTGGTGTTTGTGTTTTGGTGATGTTTTGTTTGTGTTTTGCAAGTGTTTGTTTGGGTTTGATGGCGTTTGTGTTTTGTTGGTGTTTGTTTGTGTTTTGGTGATGTTTGTTGGTGTTTCTTTGGATTTAGTGAGGTGAGAGGTCCCTGGTGAAAGAGCGTGCTGAGGGGGCAGGATCAATGACGGTGTAGGGTTCATGGAGAAGCCAACATAACTGTACAAAATTGGATCTGGCGAGTCACAGCTTAGACCTCCCACCCCCACCATGGGTCACCCTTCACCCCACCCCCATCTCACACACACACACACACACATTCAGAACATGACAGTGTTTTCTAAACACCTCCAGCTTCAGCACTGATTGTCACACCCAGAGGGAGAGACAGACACAGAGAGAGAGACAGATGTGTGCTTGTTTTCTGTTCTCCTGCAGTAGAACATCTTTCTTTCTCTCTTTGTTCTTCCACTTCATTTCATCCTCTCATTCCTTCCTCCACCTCCTCTGTATTCTCTCTCTCTCTCTCTCTCTCTCTCTCTCTCTCTCTCTCTCTCTCTCTCTCTCTGTGGGCTCCTCCTCCTCTGTGTGAGGGGCGTGCTAAGATCTAATGCAGATTTCTGCTGCTGCTCCAGCGCAAGAGTGGGGGGTGCAGAATGAGGGGCGCAAGGGCTAACAGGTGCTGTCGCGTGTAGGAGCTTTACCTTCATCATCATCATCATCTCCTCCTCCATCCTCCTCTTCCTTGGGCTCCAGCTCGCGTGCTCCTCTTCCTCAGCAATGGCAGTGCGCGCATGGCACGCAGACGCCCTGCATGTGGGGCAACTTCTCGAAGACTCGGGGGCAACTCCATGAGGGGGGGGTGGGGCAACTGAGCTCGCAAAGCCTGGAAAATACCCCCCTCACATACACACGTGTGTACACTCACGCACGAGCGCTCTCAGGCGTGCGCACGGTGCAGTTTCAGTGTCTCACGCGCGGGACAAACGCAGAGCAAAGCTGGCTACTGCGGCGGCGATCGCGAGCTCTCTCATCCGGCAGCGGCGGCAGGCGCGACAGCGCGCGAACGGCACCGAGCCCATCGGCTCCTGCGAAAAGAACACGAGACTCAGCCTCTTCTCACGAGTCAAACTCTTCTCCAGCTCCAAGAAGAGGAAAAGGAGACGGCCAGGTCAGAGAGAGAGAGGGGGAGATGGGGGGGGGCATGAGAGAGGGGGGGGGGCATGAGAGAGAGGGGGGGGGGGGGTATGAGAGAGAGACAGAGGGGGAGATGGGGGCATGAGAGAGGGGGGGTATGAGAGAGAGAGAGAGAGGGGTATTTGAGAGGGTGGGGGAGTTGGGGGGCATGAGAGAGAGAGAGAGAGAGAGAAGTATTTGGGGGGGTGGGGGAGATGGGGGGCATGAGAGAGAGAGGGGTATTTGGGGAGGTGGAGAAGACAGACCTGAGAAAGTGAGGGAGGAAAGAGAACAGAGATGAATGGTAAAAGAGAGTACAGTGAGACAGAGGAGAAAAAGGGGGGGAGAGACGGGGGACAGAAAGTATTTATCATTGTTGTGAATTCTTCATCCTTTTCCATGCTTTCCACATCATCCTCATTTTAAGAGATACGTCATCTTCATACATCCATTCATCACTTCATCACCACATCATCTCCTTCATCACGCCATCATTACTTCATCAATTCATTATCACAACATCATCACTTCATCATCACACCATCATCACTTCATCACACGTCATCATTTCATCATCACACCATCATCACCTCATCAACACACATCACACCATCATCACTTCATCATCACACATCACACCATCATTAATTTATCATCACACCATCCTCGTCATCACACCATGATTAATTTATCATCACACTATCATCACTTCATCATTAATTCATCACACCGTCATCACTTCATCATTACACCGTCATCACTCATCATCACACATCACACCATCATTAATTCATCATCACACCATCCTCACTTCATCATCACACCGTCATCACTTCATCATCACACATCACACCATCATCACTTCATCAACACACATCACACCATCATTAATTCATCACACCGTCATCACTTCATCATTACACCGTCATCACTCATCATCACACATCACACCATCATCACTTCATCAACACACATCACACCATCATTAATTTATCATCACACCATCCTCGTCATCACACCATGATTAATTTATCATCACACTATCATCACTTCATCATTAATTCATCACACCGTCATCACTTCATCATTACACCGTCATCACTCATCATCACACATCACACCATCATTAATTCATCATCACACCATCCTCACTTCATCATCACACCGTCATCACTTCATCATCACACATCACACCATCATCACTTCATCAACACACATCACACCATCATTAATTCATCACACCGTCATCACTTCATCATTACACCGTCATCACTCATCATCACACATCACACCATCATCACTTCATCAACACACATCACACCATCATTAATTCATCACACCATCATTAATTCATCACACCATCCTCACTTCATCATCACATCATCATCACTTCATCATCACACATCACACCATCATTAATTCATCATTACACCATCCTCACCTTATCATCACACCATCATTAATTTATCATCAGTTCATCATCACTTCATCATTAATTCATTACACCGTCATCACTTCATCATTACACCGTCATCACTTCATCATCACACATCACACATCACACCATCATTAATTCATCATCACACCATGATTAATTTATCATCACACCATCAGCACTTCATTAATTCATCACACCATCATTAATTCATCATTACACCGTCATCACTTCATCATCACACATCACACCATCATTAATTCATCATTACACCATCCTCACCTTATCATCACACCATGATTAATTTATCATCACTTCATCATCACACTATCATCACTTCATCATTAATTCATCATTATACCATCATCACACCATCATTTCACCACCAACATTAACACTTCATCATAATTTATTATCACACCATCATCACTATCATCACTTCATCATCACACCGTCATCACTTTGTCATCACTTTCAGACTGATGTTTTGTTTCTCTCTCTCTGTGTGTGTGTGTGTGTGTGTGTGAATCCTGCAGTATTAAGTCTAATCCTGGTTCACACTTCGCTCTGAGCTGGGACTGTACTCTGGCACTGGTCTTAATCCTGTGGAGTTTAGTTACTGTACAGACACTGGGTCAGAGACTAAGCCTAGTCTTGGATCACATGGTTACCTGAGCAGAACTGGGCTTAATCCCGTTGTGTTTAGCTGCAGTGGAGGCTGGGGTCATGTGGTCATTGCTGGACTGGGATTAAATCTAGTCCTGGACTGAACCTCACTGTGAGGTGGGAGGGGTGTGGAGCTGTGGAGTGTTTCTGTGTTCATTAAGATTCACTGCAGGATTCTGTCTCTCAGGACACTCTCCCTCTCTGTTCTCTCTCTCTCTCTCTCTATCTCTCTCTCTCTCTCTCTCTCTCTCTCTCTCTCTCTCTCTCTCATTACTCTCAGTTTCTCACAAACCCTTCCACATCTGGAGATGAGTCAGAGATAAGCAGCGTCCAGATACTATCGCTCTGTTTATCTGGAACCTGATTATGATCAGTCAGTGTGTGTGTGTGTGTGTGTGTGTGTGTATTCTTTCCCTGAGGACAAGAGTAGTTACACAATATAACACTGCAGAGGGAAACCTCCGCTTTGTTTAAATCAGCTCTAAAACATCTTCACATCTGAATTTATTGAGAAAAACACCACTAAACACACCCCCACAGCAAGGTGAGACTTGGGGCTTGTTTACACTGCGTTCAGTGGCTCCTTTGGTGTGTGTTTAGTGTTGAAGCAGAGCTACTCCAATAAACACCAACAACATGTGATACCAGAACCTTCTCCCCCCGTTCACACTGATCATTTAAACATTCCCACCCCATTCACACTGGATCAGTGTTGCGCTACAGATTGTTGTGGTTGTTGGGTCAGTATTGTTGTTGTCAGTGTTTGTTGTTGTGTCATTGTTTATTGTTGTTATTGGGTCAGTGTTTGTTGTTGGGTCAATGTATATTGTTGTTGGGTTAGTATTTGATTTTGGGTCAGTGTTTGTTGTTGTTGGGCAGTGTTTGTTGTTGGGTCAGTATTTGTTTTTGATGTTGGGTCAGTATTAGTTTTTGGGTCAGTGTTTGTTGTGTCAGTGTTTATTGTTGTTGTTGGGTCAATGTATATTGTTGTTGGGTTAGTATTTGATTTTGGGTCAGTGTTTATTTTTGTTATCGGGTCAATGTTTGTTGTTATGTCAGTGTTTATTGTTGTTGTTGGGTCAGTATTTACTGTTGTTGGGTCAGTGTTTGCTTTTGGGTCAGTGTTATTGTTGTGTCAGTGTTTATTGTTGTGGTTGCTGGGTCAGTGTTGTTGTGTCAGTGTTTATTGTTGTTGTTGGGTCAGTGTTTGTCGTTGGGCCAATCTATATTGTTGTTGGGTTAATATTTGTTTTTGGGTCAGTGTTTGTCGTTGTGTCAGTGCTTATTACTGTTGTTGGGTCAGTGTTTGTTTGTTGTTGGGCCAGAGGTGGTTGTTGTTGGTCAGTGTTTGTCATTGTGTCCGTGTTTATTGTTGTTTTTGGGTCAGTATTTGTTTTTGTTTTTACGTCAGTGTTTGTTGTTGATGGGTCGGTGTTTGGTTGTTGTTGATGGGTCAGTGTTGTTGGGCCAGAGGTTGTGGTTGGTCAGTTTTCTCTGGACCTTGGTTCAGGATCAGTGAGCACACCTATTGAATAAACACCTGCTTTGGGTAAAACTCATATTTCCGCCATTACCCACCAGACCAGCATTACTGTAGGCTGAAATGGGTGGGGCTAAACTGCTGTAGGTTGAATGGGTGTGGCCAAATGTTTGTAGGCTGGGCTGCATGGACGTGGTCAAACTGTTGTAATTTTTACTGACTAATTATACACTTCACTGACACCCCCCCCCTAACACACACACACACACTGAGCACCACTACCCTATGCCCCTCAGGATTAGGGTCCTTCTGCATGCTGTCACTCTCTCTTCTTCTGTGTCTTACTCTTTCTGTCTGTCTCTCTCTCTCTCTCTCTCTCTCTCTCTCTCTCTCCTCAGAGCCTCAGCTGAAGGGGATAGTGACAAAGCTCTGTAGTCGACAGGGCTTCCACCTGCAGCTCCAGGCGGATGGAACCATCGACGGAACCACGGAGGAGGACAGCAGCTATGGTCCGAGAAACCAGTTAGCGTAACGTTAACATCCACACAACCCATGGGAAACAACACACTTCCAAACCAGAACCATAATGTTCCCTGTGAAGGTCACTGACCCAAATTACCCTCGCATTAATCAGTAATGCTACACGCTAAAGGCTAACACTGCCCCAAATCAGCACCACGTTAAGGAGCTCTGTATCAATAACACTACATGCTAACACTGTGTTGACGTGTAATGAATTCTTGTTCTTCCTCTGTCCCTTTGCAGCTATTTTTAACTTGATCCCTGTGGGTCTCCGGGTCGTGGCCATCCAGGGCGTCCAGACCAAACTTTACCTGGCCATGAACAACGAGGGCTACCTGTACACCTCCGTGAGTAAAACTGACCTCAGCACAGTTCTCTCCCTCTGACCTCCAGTGAACTTGGCCTTTCGCTGGGAGTTAAACCCCTGGAGCGGATCAGTCCGGACCTTTTCACTATCGGAGCTGTGCTTTTTAGCTTTAGCAACTGAGCTATGAGGCTGGAGAAAACAGGTTCAGCGCTAACAGGTCCAGACATGTCTCAGCTGATTTTAATGAGCTGTGTAAAATAAATTCTCATCAGTTTTTAAAAATGTGCGGTTCCCTAAAGGATCAATGTGCAGCAGCTGGACTGGAGTGTAGTCTGAGGTTTATAAAGGCCCTGGCACTGGAGCAGTGGCGCAGGGGAACAATGGTACAGTGGGGCAGGGGAGCAGGGGAACAGTGGGGCAATGGAGCAGTGGGACACTGGAGCAGTAGCGCAGGGGAACAGTGGTGCAGGGGAGCAGTGGGGCACTGGAGCAGGGGAACAGTGGGGCACTGGAGCAGGGGAACAGTGGGGCACTGGAGCAGGGGAACAGTGGGGCACTGGAGCAGGGGAACAGTGGTACAGTGGGACAGGAGAGCAGTGGGGCACTGGAGCAGGGGAACAGTTGAAGCAAGGGAACAGTGGGGCATGGGAGCAGTAGAGCAGAGGAACATTGGAACTGTGTTCTCTGGAGTGATGGAGTTCCTCTGGTGTGTGGAACGGTGGAACTGTGTTCTCTGGAGCGATGGGGTTCCTCTGGTGTGTGGAACAGTGGAACTGTGTTCTCCGGAGTGATGGTGTTCCTCTGGTGTGTGGAACAGTGGAACTGTGTTCTCTGGAGTCGTGGGGCTCTGTCCAGTTCCATTTGGATGGTTTTGAAGGTATTTTAAGTTGATGCTAAATTGTTAGTAACTGGGTGCTGGGTGTTGTTTGGGTGTTTCTTTGGTGGTTGCTATGGCAACCCGGGTGGTTGCTAATGCATTGCTTAATGGGTGATGTGGCATAAGGTTGTTTTTTTTTGTTGTTTCTATGGTATTTTACAGGGTTGCTAATGTGCTACATGTGGTTGCTGAATTATTTTGAAGTGGGTGCTATGGGGTTAAGGTGTTCCTTGTTGGTTGCTGTGGTAACCCAGGTGGTTGCTATGGTGGTTGCTAAGGTATTTCATGTGGTTGCTTTAATAACAGTAAGCAGAATATAAATCAGGGAAATATAGCACCCATTCAACCAAGCCAGAGATGTAATGTAGAGGAGTGTGTGTGTGTGTGTGTGTTCTGGACCCATGTCACTGTATCACGATTCCTGCGCTTTGTCTCGCTGGCTGAGAGTTGGAAGTTCACTGAGAAAAGGAGAGATCTTGCCTCACTCTGATGGACACTGTGTGTTTTGACAGCTGTTTATCGCTCCAGAGAACACAGTTCCACTGTTCCACACACCAGAGGAACCCCATCACTCCAGAGAACACAGTTCCACTGTTCCACACACCAGAGGAACCCCATCACTCCAGAGAACACAGTTCCACTCTTCCACACACCAGAGGAACTCCATCACTCCAGAGAACATAGTTCCACTGTTCCACACACCAGAGGAACCCCATCACTCCAGAGAACACAGTTCCACTGTTCCACACACCAGAGGAACCCTATCACTCCAGAGAACACAGTTCCACTGTTCCACACACCAGAGGAACCCCATCACTCCAGAGAACACAGTTCCACTGTTCCACACACCAGAGGAACACCATCACTCCAGAGAACACAGTTCCACTGTTCCACACACCAGAGGAACCCCATCACTCCAGAGAACACAGTTCCACTGTTCCACACACCAGAGGAACCCCATCACTCCAGAGAACACAGTTCCACTGTTCCACACACCAGAGGAACCCCATCACTCCAGAGAACACAGTTCCACTGTTCCACACACCAGAGGAACCCCATCACTCCAGAGAACACAGTTCCACTGTTCCACACACCAGAGGAACTCCATCACTCCAGAGAACACAGTTCCACTGTTCCACACACCAGAGGAACCCCATCACTCCAGAGAACACAGTTCCACTGTTCCACACACCAGAGGAACTCCATCACTCCAGAGAACACAGTTCCACTGTTCCACACACCAGAGGAACCCCATCACTCCAGAGAACACAGTTCCACTGTTCCACACACCAGAGGAACTCCATCACTCCAGAGAACATAGTTCCACTGTTCCACACACCAGAGGAACCCCATCACTCCAGAGAACACAATTCTACTGTTCCACACACCAGAGGAACCCCATCACTCCAGAGAACACAGTTCCACTGTTCCACACACCAGAGGAACCCCATCACTCCAGAGAACACAGTTCCACTGTTCCACACACCAGAGGAACTCCATCACTCCAGAGAACATAGTTCCACTGTTCCACACACCAGAGGAACCCCATCACTCCAGAGAACACAGTTCCACTGTTCCACACACCAGAGGAACCCTATCACTCCAGAGAACACAGTTCCACTGTTCCACACACCAGAGGAACACCATCACTCCAGAGAACACAGTTCCACTGTTCCACACACCAGAGGAACACCATCACTCCAGAGAACACAGTTCCACTGTTCCACACACCAGAGGAACCCCATCACTCCAGAGAACACAGTTCCACTGTTCCACACACCAGAGGAACCCCATCACTCCAGAGAACACAGTTCCACTGTTCCACACACCAGAGGAACCCCATCACTCCAGAGAACACAGTTCCACTGTTCCACACACCAGAGGAACCCCATCACTCCAGAGAACACAGTTCCACTTTTCCACACACCAGAGGAACTCCATCACTCCAGAGAACACAGTTCCACTGTTCCACACACCAGAGGAACCCCATCACTCCAGAGAACACAGTTCCACTGTTCCACACACCAGAGGAACTCCATCACTCCAGAGAACATAGTTCCACTGTTCCACACACCAGAGGAACCCCATCACTCCAGAGAACACAATTCTACTGTTCCACACACCAGAGGAACCCCATCACTCCAGAGAACACAGTTCCACTGTTCCACACTCCAGAGGAACCCCATCACTCCAGAGAACACAGTTCCACTGTTCCACACACCAGAGGAACCCCATCGCTCCAGAGAACACAGTTCCACTGTTCCACACACCAGAGGAACCCCATCGCTCCAGAGAACACAGTTCCACTGTTCCACACACCAGAGGAACCCCATCACTCCAGAGAACACAGTTCCACTGTTCCACACACCAGAGGAACTCCATCGCTCCAGAGAACACAGTTCCACTGTTCCACACACCAGAGGAACTCCATCGCTCCAGAGAACACAGTTCAACTGTTCCACACACCAGAGGAACCCCATCGCTCCAGAGAACACAGTTCCACTGTTCCACACACCAGAGGAACCCCATCGCTCCAGAGAACACAGTTCCACTGTTCCACACACCAGAGGAACTCCATCACTCCAGAGAACATAGTTCCACTGTTCCACACACCAGAGGAACCCCATCACTCCAGAGAACACAATTCTACTGTTCCACACACCAGAGGAACCCCATCACTCCAGAGAACACAGTTCCACTGTTCCACACACCAGAGGAACCCCATCACTCCAGAGAACACAGTTCCACTGTTCCACACACCAGAGGAACTCCATCACTCCAGAGAACATAGTTCCACTGTTCCACACACCAGAGGAACCCCATCACTCCAGAGAACACAGTTCCACTGTTCCACACACCAGAGGAACCCCATCACTCCAGAGAACACAGTTCCACTGTTCCACACACCAGAGGAACCCCATCACTCCAGAGAACACAGTTCCACTGTTCCACACACCAGAGGAACCCCATCACTCCAGAGAACACAGTTCCACTGTTCCACACACCAGAGGAACCCCATCACTCCAGAGAACACAGTTCCACTGTTCCACACACCAGAGGAACTCCATCACTCCAGAGAACACAGTTCCACTGTTCCACACACCAGAGGAACCCCATCACTCCAGAGAACACTGTTCCACTGTTCCACACACCAGAGGAACCCTATCACTCCAGAGAACACAGTTCCACACACCAGAGGAACTCCATCACTCCAGAGAACACAGTTCCACTGTTCCACACACCAGAGGAACCCCATCACTCCAGAGAACACAGTTCCACTGTTCCACACACCAGAGGAACCCCATCACTCCAGAGAACACAGTTCCACTGTTCCACACACCAGAGGAACCCCATCACTCCAGAGAACACAGTTCCACTGTTCCACACACCAGAGGAACCCCATCACTCCAGAGAACACAGTTCCACTGTTCCACACACCAGAGGAACTCCATCACTCCAGAGAACACAGTTCCACTGTTCCACACACCAGAGGAACCCCATCACTCCAGAGAACACAGTTCCACTGTTCCACACACCAGAGGAACTCCATCACTCCAGAGAACACAGTTCCACTGTTCCACACACCAGAGGAACCCCATCACTCCAGAGAACACAGTTCCACTGTTCCACACACCAGAGGAACTCCATCACTCCAGAGAACATAGTTCCACTGTTCCACACACCAGAGGAACCCCATCACTCCAGAGAACACAATTCTACTGTTCCACACACCAGAGGAACCCCATCACTCCAGAGAACACAGTTCCACTGTTCCACACACCAGAGGAACCCCATCACTCCAGAGAACACAGTTCCACTGTTCCACACACCAGAGGAACTCCATCACTCCAGAGAACATAGTTCCACTGTTCCACACACCAGAGGAACCCCATCACTCCAGAGAACACAGTTCCACTGTTCCACACACCAGAGGAACCCTATCACTCCAGAGAACACAGTTCCACTGTTCCACACACCAGAGGAACACCATCACTCCAGAGAACACAGTTCCACTGTTCCACACACCAGAGGAACACCATCACTCCAGAGAACACAGTTCCACTGTTCCACACACCAGAGGAACCCCATCACTCCAGAGAACACAGTTCCACTGTTCCACACACCAGAGGAACCCCATCACTCCAGAGAACACAGTTCCACTGTTCCACACACCAGAGGAACCCCATCACTCCAGAGAACACAGTTCCACTGTTCCACACACCAGAGGAACCCCATCACTCCAGAGAACACAGTTCCACTTTTCCACACACCAGAGGAACTCCATCACTCCAGAGAACACAGTTCCACTGTTCCACACACCAGAGGAACCCCATCACTCCAGAGAACACAGTTCCACTGTTCCACACACCAGAGGAACTCCATCACTCCAGAGAACATAGTTCCACTGTTCCACACACCAGAGGAACCCCATCACTCCAGAGAACACAATTCTACTGTTCCACACACCAGAGGAACCCCATCACTCCAGAGAACACAGTTCCACTGTTCCACACTCCAGAGGAACCCCATCACTCCAGAGAACACAGTTCCACTGTTCCACACACCAGAGGAACCCCATCACTCCAGAGAACACAGTTCCACTGTTCCACACACCAAAGGGAACCCCATCGCTCCAGAGAACACAGTTCCACTGTTCCACACACCAGAGGAACCCCATCACTCCAGAGAACACAGTTCCACTGTTCCACACACCAGAGGAACTCCATCACTCCAGAGAACACAGTTCCACTGTTCCACACACCAGAGGAACTCCATCGCTCCAGAGAACACAGTTCAACTGTTCCACACACCAGAGGAACCCCATCGCTCCAGAGAACACAGTTCCACTGTTCCACACACCAGAGGAACTCCATCACTCCAGAGAACACAGTTCCACTGTTCCACACACCAGAGGAACCCCATCACTCCAGAGAACACTGTTCCACTGTTCCACACACCAGAGGAACCCCATCACTCCAGAGAACACAGTTCCACTGTTCCACACACCAGAGGAACCCCCATCACTCCAGAGAACACAGTTCCACTGTTCCACACACCAGAGGAACCCCCATCACTCCAGAGAACACTGTTCCACTGTTCCACACACCAGAGGAACCCCATCACTCCAGAGAACACAGTTCCACTGTTCCACACACCAGAGGAACCCCATCACTCCAGAGAACACAGTTCCACTGTTCCACACACCAGAGGAACCCCATCACTCCAGAGAACACAGTTCCACTGTTCCACACACCAGAGGAACCCCATCACTCCAGAGAACACAGTTCCACTGTTCCACACACCAGAGGAACTCCATCACTCCAGAGAACACAGTTCCACTGTTCCACACACCAGAGGAACCCCATCACTCCAGAGAACACAGTTCCACTGTTCCACACACCAGAGGAACCCCATCACTCCAGAGAACACAGTTCCACTGTTCCACACACCAGAGGAACTCCATCACTCCAGAGAACACAGTTCCACACACCAGAGGAACTCCATCACTCCAGAGAACACAGTTCCACTGTTCCACACACCAGAGGAACCCCATCACTCCAGAGAACACAGTTCCACTGTTCCACACACCAGAGGAACCCCATCACTCCAGAGAACACAGTTCCACTGTTCCACACACCAGAGGAACCCCATCACTCCAGAGAACACAGTTCCACTGTTCCACACACCAGAGGAACCCCATCACTCCAGAGAACACAGTTCCACTGTTCCACACACCAGAGGAACTCCATCACTCCAGAGAACACAGTTCCACTGTTCCACACACCAGAGGAACTCCATCACTCCAGAGAACACAGTTCCACTGTTCCACACACCAGAGGAACTCCATCACTCCAGAGAACACAGTTCCACTGTTCCACACACCAGAGGAACCCCATCACTCCAGAGAACACTGTTCCACTGTTCCACACACCAGAGGAACCCCATCACTCCAGAGAACACAGTTCCACTGTTCCACACACCAGAGGAACCCCATCACTCCAGAGAACACAGTTCCACTGTTCCACACACCAGAGGAACCCCCATCACTCCAGAGAACACAGTTCCACTGTTCCACACACCAGAGGAACCCCATCACTCCAGAGAACACAGTTCCACTGTTCCACACACCAGAGGAACCCCATCACTCCAGAGAACACAGTTCCACTGTTCCACACACCAGAGGAACCCCATCACTCCAGAGAACACAGTTCCACTGTTCCACACACCAGAGGAACTCCATCACTCCAGAGAACACAGTTCCACTGTTCCACACACCAGAGGAACCCCATCACTCCAGAGAACACTGTTCCACTGTTCCACACACCAGAGGAACCCTATCACTCCAGAGAACACAGTTCCACACACCAGAGGAACTCCATCACTCCAGAGAACACAGTTCCACTGTTCCACACACCAGAGGAACCCCATCACTCCAGAGAACACAGTTCCACTCTTCCACACACCAGAGGAACCCCATCACTCCAGAGAACACAGTTCCACTGTTCCACACACCAGAGGAACCCCATCACTCCAGAGAACACAGTTCCACTGTTCCACACACCAGAGGAACCCCATCACTCCAGAGAACACAGTTCCACTGTTCCACACACCAGAGGAACTCCATCACTCCAGAGAACACAGTTCCACTGTTCCACACACCAGAGGAACTCCATCACTCCAGAGAACACTGTTCCACTGTTCCACACACCAGAGGAAACCCATCACTCCAGAGAACACTGTTCCACTGTTCCACACACCAGAGGAACCCCATCACTCCAGAGAACACAGTTCCACTGTTCCACACACCAGAGGAACTCCATCACTCCAGAGAACACAGTTCCACTGTTCCACACACCAGAGGAACTCCATCACTCCAGAGAACACAGTTCCACTGTTCCACACACCAGAGGAACTCCATCACTCCAGAGAACACAGTTCCACTGTTCCACACACCAGAGGAACTCCATCACTCCAGAGAACACAGTTCCACACACCAGAGGAACCCCATCACTCCAGAGAACACAGTTCCACTGTTCCACACACCAGAGGAACCCCATCACTCCAGAGAACACAGTTCCACTGTTCCACACACCAGAGGAACCCCATCACTCCAGAGAACACTGTTCCACTGTTCCACACACCAGAGGAACCCCATCACTCCAGAGAACACTGTTCCACTGTTCCACACACCAGAGGAACCCCATCACTCCAGAGAACACAGTTCCACTGTTCCACACACCAGAGGAACCCCATCACTCCAGAGAACACAGTTCCACTGTTCCACACACCAGAGGAACCCCATCACTCCAGAGAACACAGTTCCACTGTTCCACACACCAGAGGAACTCCATCACTCCAGAGAACACAGTTCCACTGTTCCACACACCAGAGGTACCCCATCACTCCAGAGAACACTGTTCCACTGTTCCACACACCAGAGGAACCCCATCACTCCAGAGAACACAGTTCCACACACCAGAGGAACTCCATCACTCCAGAGAACACAGTTCCACTGTTCCACACACCAGAGGAACCCCATCACTCCAGAGAACACAGTTCCACTGTTCCACACACCAGAGGAACCCCATCACTCCAGAGAACACAGTTCCACTGTTCCACACACCAGAGGAACCCCATCACTCCAGAGAACACAGTTCCACTGTTCCACACACCAGAGGAACCCCATCACTCCAGAGAACACAGTTCCACTGTTCCACACACCAGAGGAACTCCATCACTCCAGAGAACACAGTTCCACTGTTCCACACACCAGAGGAACTCCATCACTCCAGAGAACACTGTTCCACTGTTCCACACACCAGAGGAACTCCATCACTCCAGAGAACACTGTTCCACTGTTCCACACACCAGAGGAAACCCATCACTCCAGAGAACACTGTTCCACTGTTCCACACACCAGAGGAACCCCATCACTCCAGAGAACACAGTTCCACTGTTCCACACACCAGAGGAACTCCATCACTCCAGAGAACACAGTTCCTCTGTTCCACACACCAGAGGAACTCCATCACTCCAGAGAACACAGTTCCACTGTTCCACACACCAGAGGAACTCCATCACTCCAGAGAACACAGTTCCTCTGTTCCACACACCAGAGGAACTCCATCACTCCAGAGAACACAGTTCCACTGTTCCACACACCAGAGGAACTCCATCACTCCAGAGAACACAGTTCCACTGTTCCACACACCAGAGGAACCCCATCACTCCAGAGAACACTGTTCCACTGTTCCACACACCAGATCTGTGTAGCTGCTTCAGAGTGTCCAATTTAATGTCATTCTTATTTTAATATCTCTCTCTCTCTCTCTCTGTCTCAGGAGCACTTCACTCCAGAGTGTAAGTTTAAGGAGTCTGTGTTTGAGAATTATTACGTGACGTACTCATCGATGATTTACCGGCAGCAGTCGGGTCGGGGCTGGTACCTGGGGCTGAATAAAGAGGGTCAAATCATGAAGGGGAACCATGTGAAGAAAACGAAACCGGCCGCGCACTTCATCCCCAAACCCCTCAAAGGTCAGTCCACCTTAAATCCACACTCCATTCCTCAACCCCATGCTGTTGTTGGTATGATTACTGTTGATGTTTGTGTTGTTTTTGTTAATGTTTGTTGTTGTGTTGATGTTTGTGTTGTTGTTGTTGTGGTGACTGTATTCTTCTCTCTGTTGCAGTGGCGATGTACAGAGAGCCGTCTCTCCACGATCTCACCGAGTTCTCACGCTCAGGAAGCGGAACGCCTACCAAGAGCCGCAGCGCCTCGGCCGTTATGAATGGCGGCAAAGCCCTGAGTCACCACGGGTCCACGTAACCCGGAACACGGAACCTGGAACACGGAACCAACATCAACAACAGAACCCAGAACTAAAAATAACTCGAAAGAACTCAGCACAATGGTGTTTACAAACTGGAGGGATGTAATCAGCCTGATATCACTGTGATCATCTACACAACCACACAACTACAGATCTGTACAAACACACAACTACACAACTACAGATCTGTACAACTACACAACCACACAACTACACAACCACACAACTACAGATTTATACAACTGAACAACCACACAACTACAGATTTATACAACTGAACAACTACACAACCACACAACTACAGAATTATACAACTGAACAACTACACAACCACACAACTGAACAACTACACAACCACACAACTACAGATTTATACAACTGAACAACTACACAACCACACAACTACAGATCTGTACAACTACACAACCACAGATCGGTACAACAACACACCCACACAACTATACAGCTACAGATATATAAATCTATACAACTACACAACCACAGATCTACACAACTACTGATCTACACAACTACACAACTTCAGCTCTTTGAATCCTCTGCTGGTTGAACCCAAGACTGTGAGAAAACAAACACAAAAACCGCGAAGAGACAAACTCATGCCATTCTGCTATTCTTCAGAAGAACCGAAAGAACTGGGCTGCTTTTCTACAAAAGAACCGAGAGAAAACAGCCACTGTTCTTCAGGAGAACCAAGAGAACCCGGCCACTGTTCTTTAGGAGAACCAAGAGAACCCGGCCACTGTTCTTCAGGAGAACCGAGAGAACCGGGCCGCTGTTCTTCAGGAGAACCAAGAGAACCAGAGCACTGTTCTTCAGGAGAACCAAGAAAACCGGGCTGCTGTTCTTCAAGAGAACCGAGAGAACCAGGCTGCTGTTCTTCAAGAGAACCGAGAGAACTAGGCTGCTGTTCTTCAAGAGAACCAAGAGAACCAGGCCGCTGTTCTTCAAGAGAACCGAGAGAAGCAGGATGATGTTCTTTAGGAGAACCGATAGAACTGGGCTGCTGTTCTACAAAAGAACCATGCTGCTGTTCTTCAGGAGAACCGAGAGAACCAGGCCGCTGTTCTTCAGGAGAACCGAGAGAACCAGGCCACTGTTCTTCAGGAGAACCGAGAGAACCAGGCCGCTGTTCTTCAGGAGAACCGAGAGAACCAGGCCGCTGTTCTTCAGGAGAACCGAGAGAACCAGGCCGCTGTTCTTCAGGAGAACCGAGAGAACCAGGCCGCTGTTCTTCAGGAGAACTGAGAGAACCAGGCCGCTGTTCTTCAGGAGAACTGAAAGGTGTTTGTGTTGACGGATGGAGTTTTTTGAGAAACGCTGTGTGTTGACGGTCTCCTGAGAGACTGAAGCCCAGCCGTCTCACTGTGTCTCGCTCTGTCTCACTGTGTCTCGTCTCGGAGACTGAGATTCCAGAGAGATTTGGATCTGAAAGCCTCCCTCTCTCTCTCTGTGACGGACTCTGAGTTCCGAGCTGTAGCAGCTGAACACTGTTATTCTGCTTTTTCTGGAGTTGTTTTTCCGGCTCCAAGCTTTTTTTCTCCAGACTGTGTCCAGAGGCCGAGTGGACGCCGGTGTCCGGACGGTCCTGGTTCTGGTTCCGACACCAAAGACGTCCCTGCTGTGTTTTCATCACTCGCTCCAGGCCGCTCTCTCTCTCTCTGCTTTCGCGCGTTCTCGTCCGTTTTTGACGTCTTCCTTTAACTGTTTCGCGACCCGTTTTTCCTGCTGTGATTCCGGAATGTGGGAGCGCTGTCTCCGGCGCCGGGAGAGAAGCAGCTCGTGGCAGACATTAATAATGGATCCAGATCAGTTTTATGTAATGTTTCTGTTGTGTAATGTGACCGAGGGCTGGCGCTGATTCCGAGGAGGAACCGAACCACGTCCTTCACTGACCGCGATGGTCAGCTCCGAATGACCGCTGTGTCCCTAACTTCACTTCGGACCCGTGTCCCGCTCAGAGGGTCCGCGCTCTCCAGGACGGTTCTGAAACCTTGTGCGTAGTGTTTGTATTTTGGGCCATATCATTAAAACCAGTGTCGGCAGACGTGTGAGAGCCGAGGGGTCGGGTTCAGATCGGAGCTTCCATTCAGCTGAGCTTCCTCCGCGTGTGACCCGTGTGTGGACAGAGACCCGGCTCAGACCTGGGGCAGTGTGTTCTTTTTATGTTTTGCATGGAGATGGCGTGGAGATGCTGCATGTTTTATAGCTCTGTGTGAGTGTGAACGTACGAGAGTGTGTGTACATGTGAGAGAGAGAGTGTGTACGTGTGAGTGTGTGTGTGTATACATGTCAGAGAGAGTGTGTGTGTGTGTGTGTGTGTGTGTGTTAAAGCCGTATTCTCCAGGTTTATCCTGTGTCATGTTTGTTGTCGTCACATTACTCTGCACTGAATAAACTGTTTGTAGAAATGTGAAACATAAACATGCAGTTTATTGTCTTTACAAAATGTGTCCACACACACACACACACACACACACTCCTGAACTGAGAAAGTGAATCAGCTGAGTTCCTACCCGCTGCAGTGACACACTGCTGCACCACTGCTGTGAGGGTCTGATGGCGGACGGACAGGAGCGGGGTCAGCGCTGATGCTGGGAGATTAGTGACTGATTACAACTGTCTCTGTCCTCACTGGGACCCGGGGCGTCTTCATCGTCAGACACGAGTCATAACTCATAACTGGGACCTCCCCCAGTGTCCAACCTCCTCCTGGACGATCCGCACCGGTCCCCTCAGCTCACGCCGGGTGTTATTCCGAGAGGAGACGAGAGCGAGAGACAGAGAGAGGGGCCACGGGGGTCCTGAGACTTTACTGCACTCAGGACCTCGGCTTTACGTCTCGGTGAAGGAAGGTGCAGTTTATTCAGTAGTGTCCCCCTCACTGCACCCAGGCATGGGGATCCACACAGAGACAGTGCCCCCTGCTGGACCCAGGTCCTCAGCCCCTCCAGCACCACCCACGCTTTCCCAGGAGGAGGAGGAAGCGCCCTGACCCAGACCGAGGCGTCCACAGAACACACACTGATTCTGAGCTCAGCTCCAACAGAAAGCAGGAGGTAGAAGATGCAGGGGACAGGGTCTCTCTCTCTCTCACACACACACACACGCAGAACCTTCTCGCCCGGTTCTAGACCCACGCCTGTTACATCAGCAGCAGCGCAGTCATTATAACCCGAGTTAATATTTCAGTGTGTGTGATGAATAATGAACGCTGAGAGCTCTCGGACTCCGGACCCTCGGGGCCGGGTTCATACGTGTTCCATTAAGCATGGCGACCCGAGGCTCATGTGCAGCTGCTCCCCGGGCCCTCTGCAGTGGAGCTGGGAGACGGCTGCGTGCTGCGGACGGGGGGCTGGTGCAGTGCTGGACCCTGTGGAGCTCCACGTCTTCATCTGTTTTGTTTCTCTCTGGGTCTCTGATGGTGATGGAGAGGAGGGGGGCTGCGACGGTTGCCATGGTGATGAGCTCTGGGTAACCGGACTTGTGTGTGTGTGTGTGTGTGTGTGTGCGTGAGTGAGGGAGGGAGGGAGGAAATGACTCTGAGATTTCTAAAAACAACACACTGTTTATAAACACTACATGCTATGTATGTACAACACACACACACACACACAATCCTGAAGCGTAAGCTTCTAAACCGAACAGTCCGTTCCACCTTAAATGGTGCAGCTGTTATACCAAGGCACAACAACATCACTGCTGCCTCATTTAAGGTCGAAGAAGATTAAGGGAACAGCTCTGAAAACGTCCATCATCAAACCCCACCTCAGTGAACACAGTACACAACACTCCCCCCTGCACCCTGCAGCCACCAGACCCTCAGAGTACCCCCTCCATCCCAACCCCACCAGAGTCTACCCACACACACTCCTCAGAGCTCACACCCTACCCTCGCCCCCTCAGAGCTCACATGCTCCCCCCACCCCCTCAGAGCTCACACCCTCCCCGTCTCCTTAGAGCTCACACCCTCCCCCTGTCCCCTAAGAGCTCACCCCCTCCCCGTCTCCTTAGAGCTCACACCCTCCCCCTTCAGAGCTCACACCCTCCCCGTCTCCTTAGAGCTCACACCCTCCCCCTGTCCCCTAAGAGCTCACCCCCTCCCCCCTCAGAGCTCACACCCTCCCCGTCTCCTTAGAGCTCACACCCTCCCCCCTCAGAGCTCACACCCTCCCCGTCTCCTTAGAGCTCACACCCTCCCCCCTCAGAGCTCACACCCTCCCCGTCTCCTTAGAGCTCACACCCTCCCCCCTCAGAGCTCACACCCTCCCCGTCTCCTTAGAGCTCACACCCTCCCCCTGTCCCCTAAGAGCTCACCCCCTCCCCCCTCAGAGCTCACACCCTCCCCGTCTCCTTAGAGCTCACACCCTCCCCCCTCAGAGCTCACACCCTCCCCGTCTCCTTAGAGCTCACACCCTCCCCCCTCAGAGCTCACACCCTCCCCGTCTCCTTAGAGCTCACACCCTCCTCCTGTCCCCTAAGAGCTCACACCCTCCCCCCGCCCCCTCAGAGCTCACAACCTACCCCCGCCCTCCCTGTCTCCTCAGAGCTCACACCCTCCCCCTGCCCTCCCTCTGTCCCCTCAGAGCTCACCCCCTCCCCCCACCCCCTCAGAGCTCACACCCTCCCCCTGCCCTCCCTCTGCCCCCTTAGAGCTCACAACCTCCACCCGCCCCCTCATAGCTCACACCCACCCCCTCGTGCCCTCACAGCTCACACCTTGCTCCCGCCCTCCCCCTGTCCCCTCGGAGCTCACACCCTCCCCCTGCACCCTCAGAGCTCACACATGCCTATGGGCCCATGTCCTGAAACACTCATAAAACCTGTGACAGGACGCAGAGGGATCCACTGGCTGCTGACATTCTGACCTTTACTACAGCGTCCGGTTCACAGCCCGGACCCTGAGAAAATCAATCACACACACACACACACACACTAATCACCTGCAGCACACACACACACATCGACCTTTACACTCATCCGTCACGCCGCCGCAGATTTCAGAACAACTAATCAGTCGACAGATCAATCAACTAATCAATGTCTTTCCTGCAGCTCTTTCCCTCCAGCAGCTGCAAGAAGAAGAAGAAGAAGCTGCACAGAGTAAAGAGATGAGAGCAGAGAAAAACACCTAAAATTAACTTACGTTAACATTAAGAACAATCAGAAATGACCCAGAATTATAACAGAGATATAAACACGTTCATCACTTAATTACACTTTAGTACGTTTTATTACACCTCAGTATACTTCAGTACACGGTATTACACTTTTATTAACATAAACACCCTTTAATGACCTTCAATAAACTTTATTAAATTTTAATACACCTTCATAGAGGCCTCCACGCTCATCCTGGAGGACTTTCACTACAGACAACACTGCCCTCTGTGGTCAGAGAGCACAACTGCAGCATGTCACTGAAACACTCCAGTCTCAAACATGATCCTTCAGGGATTCACTTACATCACTCCTTCATTCATTCATTCATTCACTCACTCCTTCATTCTTTCACTCCTGAAGGTGTGGGGTGTGTGTAGACACCCAGAGCGATGCCGTTGGGTTCGGAAATATCTGTAACGCTGTGGGGCCCAGTGCTGTGTGTGTGGAGTGTGGAGTGTGTGTGAGGTGTGTATAATGTGTGTGTGCGGTGTTTGGGTTGAGGTTGTGATCCACACTTCACCAACGCCAGGAAACACCTGTAAAACTGAAACACAACAAAACGTCACAACACCATCACACACACACACCTCATACAACACACACAGCTCATACACACATCACATCACACACCCCTCATACACACATCACATCACACACCCCTCATACACACATCACATCACACACCCCTCATACACACAACACACACACACACAGCTCATACACACATCACATCACACACAGCATCACACACCACTCATACAGACATCACACACACACAGCTCATACACACATCACACAGACACACCTCAAACACACATCACACAGACACACCTCAAACACACATCACAACACACACACAAATCACATACACACACACATTAGTGGTTGTGTAGAGGTTGTGTAGTGGTTGTGTAGAGGTGGTGTGTTAGTCGTGTAGAGGTTGTGTAGGGGTCGTGTAGAGGTTGTGTAGTGGTTGTGTAGAGGTCATGAAGTGGTTGTGTAGTGGTGGTGTAGAGGTTGTGTAGTGATGGTGTGTTGGTCGTGTAGTAGTTGTGTAGTCGTTGTGTAGAGGTTGTGTAGTGGTTGTTTAGTGGTTGTGTAGTGGTTGTGTGTTGGTTGTGTAGTGGTGGTGTGTTTGTTGTGTAGTGGTGGTGTAGTGGTTGTGTGTTGGTGGTGTATTAGTCATGTAGAGGTTGTGTAGGGGTTGTGTAGCAGTTGTGCAACAGTTGTGTAGAGGTTGTGTGTTGGTTGTGTAGTGGTTGTGTAGAGGTCATGTAGTGGTTGTGTAGTGGTTGTGTGTTGGTTGTGTAGCGGTCATGTAGTGATCGTGTAGTGATCGTGTAGTGATCGTGTAGAGGTTGTGTAGTGGTGGTGTGTTGGTTGTGTAGCGGTCATGTAGTGATCGTGTAGTGATCGTGTAGAGGTTGTGTAGTGGTGGTGTGTTGGTTGTGTAGCGGTCATGTAGTGATCGTGTAGTGATCGTGTAGAGGTTGTATAGTGGTTGTGTGTTGGTTGTGTAGCGGTCATGTAGTGATCGTGTAGTGGTCGTGTAGAGGTTGTGTAGGGGTTGTGTAGCAGTTGTGTAACAGTTGTGTAGAGGTTGTGTGTTGGTTGTGTAGTGGTTGTGTAGTGGTGGTGTGTTGGTTGTGTAGTGGTTGTGTAGTGGTCATGTAGAGGTTGTGTAGTGGTTGTGTGTTGGTTGTGTAGCGGTCATGTAGTGATCGTGTAGTGGTCGTGTAGAGGTTGTGTAGTGGTGGTGTGTTGGTTGTGTAGCGGTTGTGTACCTGTCTGTTGAAGAGGACGTACAGAACCGGGTTGATGACTGTGCTGCTCATGGAGAGAACTGCAGGGAAGATGCTGAGGAAGGGGCCGAAGGTGACGCTCGACCCCAACGTTCCCAGCAGTGCCACGGTTCCATACGGCAGCCAGCAGAACAGGAACCACAATACCATCAGCAGAACTATCAGCAGAACCCGGACCTCCCTCCTCCTGAGAGACGGGTTCTGCAGCGCCGAGAACAGCTGTGGAAGAGAGTGGGGAGCGTTAGGACCCTGAGACTGACTCACAGCTGCAGGGAAACATCTGTATCCCTCCCTCTCTCCCTCTTTCTCTCTCCTTCTCTCCCTAGCTCTCTCTCTCTCTCCTGTTCAGTGTGTACTGTACAAAGTGGAGGATCCATTGTCCCGACAGTGTGAGTGCAGTCGGAACCAGAGCCGGGTGTTTACCGTGTGGACGGAGAGGAGGATGGAGCCGTAGCAGAAGAGGATGATGAGGAGCGGGAGGAGAAGGCAGAAGATGAAGAGGCAGATGATGTAGGTTCTGCTGCCAGGGTTCTGCAGGTTCCACTGAATGGAGCAGGTGGTACCAGGCCCTTCCGGACCGTACCGGCTCCTTCCCAACAGAGGAGGGACCATCCAGACCAGAGAGTAACACCAGCAGAACATTGCAGACACTCTGACCTTCCTGAGATCCAGAAACTCAGCTCCAGAACCGCACACGACCCAGCAGTACCGCTCCACCGAGAGAACCGTCAGAGACACCAGAGACACCACACCTGGAAAACACACACACACTTATAAATACAGCTGGAAAACACACACACACACACACTTATAAATACACCTGGAAAACACACACACACACACACACACACACAAAAACTGTGCTGTAAAAGAATTACACTCTGTAGGGGGTGCCCAGTAGCGATTGTGTCTACAATTGTGGGGGGAACTGCAGTTCTCTCTGGTTTGTTGCCATTCAGAAGTGACTGTATCTTTTAATGTGGAGCGGTGCGTGTGAGTAAGAAGCGACTGTATCTTTTAAGGTGGAGCGGTGTGTGTGAGTAAGAAGCGACTGTATCTTGTTGGTGTCTGAAGTGTAAACTGTCTGTAAGTGTTTATTCACTGTTTGAATTCCCACAGAAACTCATGTGTAACTCGAGCTGTTTAGTTTTGTAGCACTTTCTCTCTGTGTTTACTTTCATGCAGTTAGCGCTCTCCTGAATTTAGAGACCCAGAGCTGTCTGTGCAGGAATAAAACTTGAGTGTAATTTACATAAACTGATCCACCACTAGGCGGCACGGTGGCGCAGCAGGTAGTGTCACAGTCATACAGCTCCAGTGGGTTCGATTCCCGCTCCGGGTGACTGTCTGTGAGGAGTGTGGTGTGTTCTCCCTGTGTCTGCGTGGGTTTCCTCCGGGTGACTGTCTGTGAGGAGTGTGGTGTGTTCTCCCTGTGTCTGCGTGGGTTTCCTCCGGGTGACTGTCTGTGAGGAGTGTGGTGTGTTCTCCCTGTGTCTGCGTGGGTTTCCTCCGGGTGACTGTCTGTGAGGAGTGTGGTGTGTTCTCCCTGTGTCTGCGTGGGTTTCCTCCGGGTGACTGTGTGAGGAGTGTGGTGTGTTCTCCCTGTGTCTGCGTGGGTTTCCTCCGGGTGACTGTCTGTGATGAGTGTGGTGTGTTCTCTCTGTGTCTGCGTGGGTTTCCTCCGGGTGACTGTCTGTGAGGAGTGTGGTGTGTTCTCTCTGTGTCTGCGTGGGTTTCCTCCGGGTGACTGTCTGTGAGGAGTGTGGTGTGTTCTCCCTGTGTCTGCGTGGGTTTCCTCCGGGTGACTGTCTGTGAGGAGTGTGGTGTGTTCTCCCTGTGTCTGCGTGGGTTTCCTCCGGGTGACTGTCTGTGAGGAGTGTGGTGTGTTCTCCCTGTGTCTGCGTGGGTTTCCTCCGGGTGACTGTCTGTGAGGAGTGTGGTGTGTTCTCTCTGTGTCTGCGTGGGTTTCCTCCGGGTGACTGTCTGTGAGGAGTGTGGTGTGTTCTCCCTGTGTCTGCGTGGGTTTCCTCCGGGTGACTGTCTGTGAGGAGTGTGGTGTGTTCTCCCTGTGTCTGCGTGGGTTTCCTCCGGGTGACTGTCTGTGAGGAGTGTGGTGTGTTCTCCCTGTGTCTGCGTGGGTTTCCTCCGGGTGACTGTCTGTGAGGAGTGTGGTGTGTTCTCTCTGTGTCTGCCTGGGTTTCCTCCGGGTGACTGTCTGTGAGGAGTGTGGTGTGTTCTCCCTGTGTCTGTGTGGGTTTCCTCCGGGTGACTGTCTGTGAGGAGTGTGGTTTGTTCTCCCTGTGTCTGCGTGGGTTTCCTCCGGGTGACTGTCTGTGAGGAGTGTGGTGTGTTCTCTCTGTGTCTGTGTGGGTTTCCTCCGGGTGACTGTCTGTGAGGAGTGTGGTTTGTTCTCCCTGTGTCTGCGTGGGTTTCCTCCGGGTGACTGTCTGTGAGGAGTGTGGTGTGTTCTCCCTGTGTCTGCGTGGGTTTCCTCCGGGTGACTGTCTGTGAGGAGTGTGGTGTGTTCTCTCTGTGTCTGCCTGGGTTTCCTCCGGGTGACTGTCTGTGAGGAGTGTGGCGTGTTCTCCCTGTGTCTGCGTGGGTTTCCTCCGGGTGACTGTCTGTGAGGAGTGTGGTGTGTTCTCTCTGTGTCTGCGTGGGTTTCCTCCGGGTGACTGTCTGTGAGGGGTGTGGTGTGTTCTCCCTGTGTCTGCGTGGGTTTCCTCCGGGTGACTGTCTGTGAGGAGTGTGGTGTGTTCTCTCTGTGTCTGTGTGGGTTTCCTCCGGGTGCTCCGGTTTCCTCCCACAGCCCAAAAACACACGTTGGTAGGTGGACTGGCGACTCAAAAGTGTCCATAGGTGTGAGCGTGTTAGTGTCTATGTTGCCCTGTGAAGGACTAGCGCCCCCTCCAGGGTGTGTTCCCACCTTGTGCCCAATGATTCCAGGTAGGCTCTGCACCCACCGTGACACTGAACTGGATAAGGGTTACAGATAATGAATGAATGAATGAATGATCCACCCACAGCCACTCACCTCCTCCCCTTTATATAGGGCGTGGGCAGCGGACCCATGACTCACCTGAGAGCGTGTTAGCGAAGCCGAACCAGCCACAGCCACGAGGTCCGATCAGCCAGCGCCCGAACACAGACGAGCTGAAGATGAACGGCGTTCCCAGGACACACAGCAACATGTCACTAACGCTAACGTTCAGCAGGAGACAGGTTACAGGGGTCCGGAGAACAGAGAACCGAGCGAACAGAACCAGAACCACCAAATTACTCACAAAACCTACAACAGAGCAGAGCCCCAGATACATGGCCAGCACAGAGTGACCCGACCAGGTCAGAACCACTTCAGGAACCATCACAGAGAGAGAGTGAGTGTGAGTGTGAGAGTGTGTGTGTGTTTGAGGGCAGGAAAATCAACAGATGGAGGAATTTTCTCTAGGAGCCAAACCATCAATAATCAATCAGCAGCCCCGACTAATTGAGCACCTCCCTGTGGGACAGATCTTTTAGATCGGTTAAAAACACAGGATGGTAACCATGGTGACCCCCTCACTCACCCCGTCACTCAACCTCTGGACAGTTCACTGAATGCTGGTGGGAACTGTCTCCACAGCGGACGGAACAGGGCCCGGAGACCCACATGTTTCTGTGATGTACAAACATTCTCTGCTTCTTTTTCATTTTATGGAAAGGTGTGTAGTAGTGTTCTCCCTGTGTCTGCACGGGTTTCCTCCGGGTGACTGTCTGTGAGGAGTGTGGTGTGTTCTCTCTGTGTCTGCACGGGTTTCCTCCGGGTGACTGTCTGTGAGGAGTGTGGTGTGTTCTCCCTGTGTCTGCACGGGTTTCCTCCGGGTGACTGTCTGTGAGGAGTGTGGTGTGTTCTCCCTGTGTCTGCACGGGTTTCCTCCGGGTGACTGTCTGTGAGGAGTGTGGTGTGTTCTCTCTGTGTCTGCACGGGTTTCCTCCGGGTGACTGTCTGTGAGGAGTGTGGTGTGTTCTCCCTGTGTCTGCACGGGTTTCCTCCGGGTGACTGTCTGTGAGGAGTGTGGTGTGTTCTCCCTGTGTCTGCCTGGGTTTCCTCCGGGTGACTGTCTGTGAGGAGTGTGGTGTGTTCTCTCTGTGTCTGTGTGGGTTTCCTCCGGGTGACTGTCTGTGAGGAGTGTGGTGTGTTCTCCCTGTGTCTGCACGGGTTTCCTCCGGGTGACTGTCTGTGAGGAGTGTGGTGTGTTCTCTCTGTGTCTGCACGGGTTTCCTCCGGGTGACTGTCTGTGAGGAGTGTGGTGTGTTCTCCCTGTGTCTGCACGGGTTTCCTCCGGGTGACTGTCTGTGAGGAGTGTGGTGTGTTCTCCCTGTGTCTGCACGGGTTTCCTCCGGGTGACTGTCTGTGAGGAGTGTGGTGTGTTCTCTCTGTGTCTGTGTGGGTTTCCTTCGGGTGACTGTCTGTGAGGAGTGTGGTGTGTTCTCTCTGTGTCTGTGTGGGTTTCCTCTGGGTGACTGTCTGTGAGGAGTGTGGTGTGTTCTCTCTGTGTCTGTGTGGGTTTCCTTCGGGTGCTGCGGTTTCCTCCCATGCTTCAAAAACACACGAAGGGTGTCCGTAGGTGTGAGTGTGTGAGTGAATGTGAGAGTGTGTCGCCCTGTGAAGGACTAGTGCCCCCTTCAGGGTGTGTTACTGCCTTGTGCCCAGTGATTCCGGGTAGACTCCGGATCCACCTCCGCACTGAAATGGATAAGGGTTACAGACAGTGAATGAATGAATGAAGCCGTGTGGAGAGTGAGGAGTTTATTGGGCGCTGCGTTGGTTCTGAGGTCCATCAGGAAAAAGCTGCAGAAGACTGTGATGGGTTTGTTCTGTTCTTGGGGACAGTACTGTGTCCTAAAGTCCGTGTGAGTGTGGGTTTAGACCAGTTACAGATGGAGGCAGAGTCAGAGTCGGGGACGGAGCGCAGTGACACTGTGTTTTTAGGTTCTTTTCTGTTGAACAAACACATGTTAAAACATGTTCACACTCCTCATGACAGCAGCTCGGGACAGAGGCGACACCAGGGACCAAATATTCCCACGTAGGGAGGTCCTACTTCAGGACAGAGACTGGGACAAAAACAAAATAATAATATAATAATAACACTACAGCAACAAAAGCATTAATATAATAACATTTATTAATAATAATAATAATAACAATAATAACAGAAGTAGCAGAGTTTTGAGCTCAGTGTCAGAGGTCAGTCTCTGAGCAGCTGGCGGAGACCGGTTTGCTGTGTGTGTGTGTGTGTGTGTGTGTGTGTTCCTCGAGGGACATCCTGTGTGTGTTATGTTGTCCTGCAGGGGTCAGTACCAGTAAACATCCTTACCCTTCTCCGCCAGCTGCTGAACACCTGGAACACAGCACACAGGGTCCATTCAGAACGGGTCAGAATTAAGACCGAAATAAAGACAGAACCTAAATTAAGCCTGAATTAAACTAAAACTGAAGACAGAAATTCCAATCTTTAGATTCAAACTGTACTTGATCCATTCTGATCCAGACCCCAATTCAGATTCGTACCTGAGTCCAATTGAGTCCTGGCTCCGCCCCCTTGCCCCCCTCCTGTGTTCCACTCCAGTGGTGTGTGCGCTTTGGAGGAGTGTGTGGTCAATGGGCCCCCCGCAGGCCGCTCCAAGTTCAGCAGGTGGAGGTATGAGGAGCTGCTGCTAGGGGGCGCGGGATTGGGGTGGTGGTACACAGAGTGCATGTCGTAAACAGGGCCCTGGATGACCGGATAAACCCAGGGGTCAGAGGTCATAGGGCCCATAATAACCCCTTGAGAGTGGGGGTGTTCTTCTGCTGAGGAACACTGAGATGACCCTGGTTTTGACCACGAGGGTGGAGCGGAATAATCTGGAAAACAGGCAGAAAAAATGTGAGTTGATATGGAATGCTGTGGAGCAGTTGTACATGAGCCTAATGTCACTATGCTCAGTGCTGTGTGTGAACTAGAGGGGTGTAAAACCTCAGGCTCCCCCTGGTGGGAGTTATTCTGTCTGCTAAATGTGAATGAACGAGAAGAAGTTCTGCAGGACTAACGCTGTTGGACTAGACACTCTTCTCACAGGGTTTGGGAAAACGGACGGGATTAACTCACAGGGTTTGGGAAAACGGACGGGATTAACTCACCGGGTTTGGGAAGACGGACGGGATTAACTCACCGGGTTTGGGAAGACGGACGGGATTAACTCACCGGGTTTGGGAAGACGGACGGGATTAACTCACCGGGTTTGGGAAGACGGACGGGATTAACTCACCGGGTTTGGGAAGACGGACGGGATTAACTCACCGGGTTTGGGAAGACGGACGGGATTAACTCACCGGGTTTGGGATCTCGGCGGTTTTCCCGGCTCTTGGTGCTCAGGTCTTTGGGAATGCTGGTTTTATTCAGAGCTCTAAAGAAGTGTTCATCCACCACAGTGTTGATGTCTCCCTGGTAATAAGTGTGAACCACACTCTGAGTCTGTCTCTGTCCTCGGCCCCTGTCCTCCATCTCACAGAAAACACACTCTGCAAAACACAAACACACACGTCAGTAGGGGCAGTGAACACACACCCAGAGCAGCCCCCTCAGTTGGGGGTTAGGAATCCTGCTCAAGGGCCCCTCAGCCATGGATGTTGAGGGAGAATACAGTGTTTAAGTTTTACAATCACAGCGGCCTGAGCAAACAGGAGGTGTATAGCCCGAGTCTCTGTGGGAGGCTAAAGACGAGGTAATTACGGCAATTAGAAAGTGTTTGAAAGACTCAAGCTAATACTGACAGAGACTGCGTAATGCACCGAAGGAAAACTGTGGGTCAGAGCGGCTCAGAACAACAGATACTTGGCGAAAATCATCAGAATTCCGTACCCTTCAGGGCACAGCTGCCCCCTGCAGGTGGGAGGTGCTCTGTCCCCAAAGAGACTACAGAACCATCCACTTTACACTGAACAGAACCGACCCGAGTCCTCCACAACGTCAACCACTGTTTCTCCATCAATACCTTTCCCCGTTTCATCAAAACTAACTGAGATAAAAATTAAACTGACGGCGTCCTCGAGTTCTCACTCCTTTTACACCGCACTGTTGGAAATGTGTCATTTCTGTGACATCACAAAGATTCCTCGTGTTGGATTTCAGACTAAAGCCTGTGGATTAACTCTGAAGCAGTTTGAGCTGAATTTACGAATCAAAGCTGCTATAAAAATAGATTATTATTAAACCATGAGGCGGGGCTTTTCAACACTTGAGGATCTTTTTTTAACCAATTTTAATAAAAGCTTTTAAAGTGAATAATATTTAACATTTTATTTTTGAATCATTTTATTTAAAAGAAACGTAATTCACAAATAAAGACTGAATACTCACAGTGGCTCGAGGCGCTGAGCTGTAGATTTAACTCTGTTTTAGACTTTTTCAGACTCACATCCTCAGTGTTCATACAGTTTACACTCCACTGCACTGACTGTGTGTGTGTGTGTGTGTGTGTGTGTGTGTGTGTGTGCGCATGCTCGTGAGCACTATGTGAAAAATGTAGCTTGGCCGGCTCAACCAGAAACACCCTCACATTTACATCCTCGAGATAAAAATATCCCTTCACGCCGGCTGTGGGGAGCGAGGGGTTAAACCAGGATTAGTTAATCTGAACTCTGAGATAATGAGCCAGAATTCCCGCCAAAATCTCTGCCACGTCCCCCGCCGTCACTTCCAGGACTCCTCCTCCAACCTGCAGCTCAGAGAGGGGGATATTCACCAGAACTGGCAACCCAGAGCCTTAAAGTGGAGCTCCAACACTTTTCTGAAATACTTTGTCCTGGGGACAGTGGACACAACGCTGGACAACGTCTTGGGGGACAGTTGTGGACGGTAGAGACACATTTCTGTCCAGTGGAGGTGAATGGGCCAGCGTCCCACCGTCAAGGGTCGCTATGGAGCTTTCAGACAAGGACGTCTGCTTCCATTCACCTCCACTGTCCACTGCCCACCGTCTACTGTCCTCACTTTCCATGAGGGGCTTTTAGAGGAGGACGTCTGCTTCCATTCACCTCCACTGTCCACTGTCCCCCACCATCTACTGTCCTCACTTTCCGTGAGGGGCTTTTAGAGGAGGACGTCTGCTTCCATTCACCACCACTGTCCACTGTCCCCCACCATCTACTGTCCTCACTTTCCGTGAGGGGCTTTTAGAGGAGGACGTCTGGTTCCATTCACCTCCACTGTCCACTACTGAGTTCAGCCGGAAGAAGATGGAGGAATGTGAACAAATCTCTCAGAAATGAAGTGATGCAGACACTGATGTGATTTATTTTTCTTTTATTATAAAATAATCGGTAAAGAGGAGCGGACTCACACAGGGAGAAAAACTGGACCATCATTAACACTTTATACAAATTACCTTCTGTACAGTAGTCTGACATCTCGTCTCCAGATTCTGATATGACAGGACACACACACACACACACACACACACACTGCATTTCCCCTCTTGAAGCTTCACCCACTACCATGTTCGTCCATAGCTACCGTTGCTAGGTTAGACAAGCTTTAAGGGTCGTGTGATCTGATGTGAACGCTGGGGGTTAGTTTGTGTCCAGTTGTAAAGCCGTTACACACCGAGCTCTGTTTATCGGGATGCCGGGGACTGACTGATGACCCCTGCAGGTGTTTTCTGGACCTGCGACTGTAGACTCTCCCCAGAGACAAACACCACTGCTCTGTCTCTGCTGTCGACATCACAACCAACTAGAAGAAGGCTTATGGTTCTTTTTCACTGCATGGACTCTACTTCTCTTTGTTGTTACCAAGATCTGGTTCTGGTTCTGGAAGCGGGTTCTTGTTTAGTGGCTGTTCTCTCGTGGTTCAGAGCGAGTCGAGTAGGGACTAAACCGTGGCGTGTAAACCTAGCAGAGCGCTGATCGTCCAGAGAGAGCCGTCACTCTACGCCACGCGACGCAGACGACCAGCACCAACTCTCCATCTGTAAAATCTCCAGCTGCAGCAGAGATCACGTTTGTTTTTATCCGACTCACGACGGCAGCTAGTAAAATGACGCCGTGGTCTTTTGAAGAGGTTCGAACGCTCCTTGGATCGGTGGCCGACGAAAGAATCCAGCGAGAGCTGGACGCTGCAACAAGGAAGGAACAAACTCTACTGATCTGTCTGAACTGATGACGGAGCTGTGTTCAGTCCCAAACAACAACAACACGCCGATACACCACGAGTAAACACCGCTTAACGTTACCACCGCCGTTGTTGTGGTTTCCAAAGCCCACTGTTCCCCTTAGAGACGGGGTTAGACACTGGAGTCAAGGAGGTGCCATGCAGTGGAAAAGAGACATCATGGGTGTCGTTACCCTCTCCACAGTCAGATGGAGACAGAGAGCAGGTGGTGATCGTCAGTTCTGGAGGAGTGAACCACGCAACACTGACAGCGTCTGGTGTGTCTTAGCAGCACGTCCGAGCCGCTGCGTCTCCGTCGTGTCCGGTGTGTAACGCCGTCTGTGTTTACTGCTCCTCGTCGCTGCCGGCGATGCTGCTGTCTGTGGACTCCGCCGCCTCGTCCTCCTTCATCCCTCCATCTTTCTCTCCAGGGGGCGCTGTCTCTTTATCTTCTGACTGTAACGGACATGATGATGATGTTAAATCAGTGGGCGGGGCAGAGGCAGGCTCCGCCTCCTGAGTGCTCCCCTCTTTCTTTGCTTCCGTGTCTTTATTCTGAGCTGCTTTTTCATCTCCGAGAAACACAGACCAGCCCTTTAACCTCTCCTCACGCTCCCGAGAGGTCTCCTCCACCTGAGACAGAGCGAGAGAGAACAAAGAGAGAAATGTATTAGATTCCATTTCACCTCTACTCCATCTCCCAGGGTAACAGAGGGGCAGTAAGAGGGGGACAGTAGGACAGAGGCAGTATGAGAGGGACATGAAGAGAGGGGCAGTTGGAGTGGTGTTTACCTGGTAGTCCGTCACTCCGTCCCACAGCTCAGCGGAGAGCTTCCTCCCTCCGAACCAGCGTCCGTTCAGTGCCTTCACACACATGTCCCCCTGCTCAGGCTCTTTAAATGCCACGGACGCCACACCATCAGGGTGTCTCTGAAACACACACACACACTGTTATTACCCGAGGTATTACTGTGACACACTCTTGAGAGCAGGGTTTTAAAACATCACTCACATCGAAGATGATGACTTTCTTCACCTCTCCAAACTTCTCACACTCCGTCCTCAGGTCGTCTCGATACTCGTTCAGCACCAGAGGATCCTCCTGAACACACACACACACACACACACACACACACAGACTCTATAAACAGAACACACAGCATCCTGATTTGTATGATTTCCCCATAAAGAATGGCCTCATCCCTCACTGTAAACACAGAGCTTTACGCCCCGCTCCCCCCACGGTGACCTCAGGCTCATGTGCATCTGCTCCACAGCGGCCCATTTCCTGTGAATCACAGGGCTCTCGGGATTCATTATCTGTTTGGACATTTTCTTTTAAAGCTGTAATTAGAGACACTCCTGAGTTATTGAGTGTATGTGTGTGTGTGTGAGAAGCACCTGTCTCAGGAATGCTGTGAAGCCTGCTGCTCCTGTGACTGGAATCTCAGTAATGTTTCGGTCTGAAACACGACGGCATCAGATTAAAGAGACGTTTTATTTACAGGACTTTAGTCCGTTTTTTGTTGTTGTAAACATTCGGAAAAAAGTGCTGGGATCTCGGAGAAGATTCTGTAAAACAGCACTGACCCAACCCCGGCTTTAAACGGCGCTGTGTAAATAAGTCACTGGAACTGGAATTTACAGCTGAGTATTTTATTAACGCCGCAGCGAGGGGAGTTCAGTCCAGAAACAGCTGCGATTTCAAAATCTACCCCTCAGGTCCCCTCAGAGACATGCAAATGAGCAGTGTTCTGACTGGCTGTGTTCATGGTGATGCTCAATGTGACTCTGAAGAAAGAATAAATATTTATTTATTATCGTTGTTTTATCATTTTATTAATAACGCTGTTAGTTTATTGTTTTATTTGGTCTTGTTCAGTTTATTGTTGTTGTTGTTTATTAATGACATCTTTGTTGTTCCACGCCCCCGGTTCCGAGCGGGTTCTCACCTCAAAGTCTTTAGGGTGGAACATGTTCCGGATGATGACGACTCGCTCGTGTCTCTTTCTCAGGTCTCCTGATTTCTCAGGCCTCCAGTCCAGCTGCCTGCGGACCACATCATCACACATCACACATCCAACCGTGTGTGTACGCAGTGTGTGTGTCGTACCTCTCCTGATAGTCAGGTGTATGTTAGGACTGTGTAAATGTCAGGTGTGTGTAAGGTGTGTGAGGAGTGTGTGTAAATGTCAAGTGGGTGTAAGGGGTGTGTGGAGTGTGTGTAAGGACTGTGTAAATTGTTTGTGGAGTGTGTAAGAACTGTGTAAGGAGTGTGTGGACTGTGCAAGGAGTGTGTAAGGAGTGTGTAGGGTGTGTCTGGAGTGTATAAGGTGTGTGTGGAGTGTGTAAGGAGTGGGTGGACTTCTGTGGAGTGTGTAAGGTGTGTGTGGAGTGTGTAAGGAGTGGGTGGACTTCTGTGGAGTGTGTAAGGTGTGTGTGGAGTGTATAAGGTGTGTGTGAAGTCTGTAAGGACTGTGTAAGGTGTGTGTGTGAAGTCTGTAAGGAGTGGGTGGACTGTGTGTGGAGTGTGTAGGGTGTGTCTGGAGTGTGTAAGGAGTGTGTAGGATGTGTCTGGAGTGTGTAGGGTGTGTCTGGTGTGTATAAGGTGTGTGTGGAGTGTGTAAGGAGTGTGTAGGGTGTGTCTGGAGTGTATACAGTGTGTGTGGAGTGTGTAAGGAGTGTGTAGGGTGTGTGTGGAGTGTATACAGTGTGTGTGGAGTGTGTAGGGTGTGTGTGGAGTGTGTAAATGCCAGGTGCATTTCATACTTCTGCTGCAGCTGCATTTTCTTGCGATACTCTTTGTTTTTCTTCTTCTTCCTGCTGGCGTCGTACTGACCCTTCAGCTCAAACCGCGCCGCCTCCACGTGCAGACGGTAACCTCGTATCTCTGAGTCGTCCAACAGACGCTCCGCCAGGGCTACAGACTCCCTCTGAACACACACACACACACTTACAACAGAGTTCCACTTCCCACCAGAGAAACTCACTTACACTGTAATGTTTCCAACAGTAGACAGACCGTGTGTGTGTGTGTGTGTGTGTGGACAGTAAGCTGACCTTGAGGTAGCAGCAGAGTCCGTCTCCTTTCTGGTTCCCCTGGTTGTCTTTGTAGAGTTTAACCTTGTACTCCTCTGTGATCGGGTCCCTCATGATGATCCCACACTTCGACATGAGCTCCACAAACTCTTCCGGAGTGATGTCCGGGGGGAGACCTGCCACAGCAACACACACACACACACACACACACACAGGAACCGCTCAGGACGGACACCAGGGGTCGCCGAGGAACCTTCAGGCCACTGCAACTGCTTACGGCTCCACTTTAGAACAGGAGAACACTAAACACTCACCTGACACATAGACGTTTGTGTTCTTATCTTTCTCAATGTCAAACCATCCTAGAGAGAGAGAGAGAGAGAGAGAGAGAGAGAGAGAGAATAAGAACAGGTCAAACACAGAAGAGGGAAATGTACAGCAGATGAAAAAGAAAAAGTTAAAACATAAAAGTCATCTTAGAATTCTAGTGAATCAACATTTCCATGAAAAACATTTTATTTGATTCATTTCAGAAATTCAGGAAACTTAATTAAATTAAATACGAACACACACTTATTTCACTGCTTCTCTTCTGCTAGGTTTGAATTACATTTTTATACTTGTTCTGGTGAAACATTTAAGACAACCCTGGGTCAGAGAAAGGCACTAATTAATTCTTATTATTATATTATTTTTAGAACAGTGTTCGTACCTGGTTCTGCTTTCCTCTTCTCTCCTTTCTGTTTGCCCTCTTTAGTGCCGGATGAATCTGTTTTCTTCTCCTCCTCCGTTTTCTTCTCCTCCTCCACTTTCTCTTTCTCCTCCTCCTCCTGGTGTTTTTCGGGTGGAGCTGCAGATGCCGGGTCCGGAGTGCCGTCCTCGCTAAAGCCGTAGTTCGCTTGGTAAGCGGCGATGAAGTCCTCAGTTACCTGTGGAGGAATAAAGAAGATTCAAGGTCATTCCCGTTGTGAATAAATAAAGCCTGAGCTCTTTCACTGGTTACCGTTCCTTTAAAAACGTGGTTTGCTCGGTAATGTGGTTCCTGCCTACGTGCTGCTGGACACGCCCCCCAGCAGCACTGGCAACACCGAGCCACTTCATCAGTGTGTACACAGTAAGAGTTCAGAGGCAGAGGAGGGGTGGGGCTTATTAAATGGACACACCCACATTCAATTAATTAGGCTTTTAGATCAAAGCGTCTCATGGAACTCACTCACTCACATACAGCAGTCTGGAAATTCACCACCAGGGGGCATCAACAACTCAAACAGCTTCAGTCGACTGAGGTTATTGTGTTGATTATTGTGGGGGTATATACATTATGTAGTTTTAACAAATTCTACCTTTGGGAACCACGCTTTCTTGTCGTGGTCCCAGTCGTACACGGTTCCATCCTCTGGGTCGACGTAGGTGTACGGATCGTCTCCATCTTCTCGCTTCTGTCCGTAGAGCTCCTGCAGACGGAGCTGTTCCAGGAATTCTTTATTTCCGTCCGAGTCTCCGCTCATCTGCACAAACACAAGGAACAGAACCGATGAAACTCACTTGCTTTCCCGGGTCATTCAGAACCTTTCCCTTTGGGTCACTCCTCCTCTAGAATTTAAACTTTTCAAAACCCAGTCCTTTTTTAATTTACCACCGCCATTTCAAATCTAAAATGATACAGGAGTGATTTAAAAGCACAAAAGCCTGTGAAAACAGAGCTTATTTAAATCAAACACTCGTTAGGGCTAAATACCAAACCCCCAAATGAATGTTAAACATTAATATTATAAAAGGGGGGGGGGGGGGTGTTTGTTGCTGTTATGACTTTGAAAATACTGAAATACTCTGCTCATTTACCCGCTTCTTTTCGGAATTCCCCGTTCCACCTTAAATGGTGCAGGCGCCAAACTAACTGCTGCGCCATTTAAGGTGGAACGGAAGATTCCGGAAAGAATAAGGCAATATGAGATTAAACATGTTTTAAATAAACTTTAACGAACACAAACGTTTCTCTGAACGTGTCGGCGAGCAGTGTAATGTTATAAGAGAGTTATAAAGAGCTATAAACCTGTAAAATATAATACATTTATATAAATGTCCCTACATTTTCAGGCGCTACGCTACCAACGTATTCTGAGCGTAACCTTACTGGGATCTCTGCGCAGTCGCAGCGGATTAACGGAATTCTGCTAAATTTAACTTCACCCAGAGGCTGTTGTAAAAATAACAGAACCCCGCAGAACCGAACAGACAGGTTTAGAACTAAATAGAACCAAAGTAACCCGCTTTATTCCGAACCCACCTCAGCGCCAAAACACCTCAGCCGAGCACGCCGTCTAAATCGGTCCGGGCAGAAACACCGCGCGTTAGTTCCGCAGGGGTTCTAAATAGTTCTGAACAATTCTGTCAGAATGAGCGGTATATCGAGGGATTCTGAAAATTTGAAATGATATCGATACTCATTTCACACTGTTCACATCCCATATCAACAGTGTGTTATATCACAAACGGAAAGAGGTGGATTATGTATTAATAACAGCTGTAATAATATAGTATTTGACTTCCAAAATCTGTAAAAAAAAAAAAATCTGTTTAAAAAAATAATAATAATAAATAAAAGTCTGTTATTTGCATATTTTATTTAAATTTCAAATTGTACACATTATTTGAACATTTAGCTCATTATATAATGAGACTCATGTTTTAATATTTCTATTTTAGCTTCTGTGTCTAGTTTATAGCTAAATATTTCAGGTGATGATAAAATAATTTTACCATGAGAAGTGCTCTTATCTAAAACAGGCAGTATTACGCATATCAGTCATCATAGGCACTTTAATTGTAATAAACATCAAGGTATGAATCGTCTTTAGGAATCCAGGTACAGATTTCATATCCATCAGCCTCAGGGAGATTAGCAGTAGCATTAGCGCAGAGCTCAGAGCTGGTGAATTGGATTCGGGGCAGAACCAGACTCTTCTGATACACCACACCTGGAGAGAGAGAGAGAGAGAGAGAGAGAGAGAGTATTATTTATTTTTCTTATTAATAAGGAGTGCGTTCTTCTTCACTGCAGGAACAGTCTACTCTCTGAGAAACACGTTGCACTAGATATTTGAACATAGCTGTGAGGATCTAATGGCGTTCACCCTCATAATCATCCACACACCAGAGGTACCCCATTGTCCAGAGAACACAGTTTCACTGTTCCACACACCAGTGCTGGGTGACTTTATACCCCGTAATGCAGTGGCTCAGACAGTAGGGGGCGCTGTTGCAGTGGAGGCACAGCAATGTACCGGAGTTACATAACACACCTCATGTAATAATTCGCCTGTAAAAGTGATGTGTTACTTTATTTTGATTTGTTCAATAATAAGAGGTTTTTTAACATTTAAATAAATGATAATGACATAATCACAGTGACCCTGAAATGGATTCAGTGGCAAAGATGATGATGATGATGATGATGATGATAATGACATAATCAAATGATTTATGATGTAACATAAATTACTGTGACGTTTCACATGTGTCTGTTGGAGTGGGAGAGCGCAAATATATTTTGGGAAACTACTGTTCTAATGGATGATTGGCATTGAGCAGGTGATATCAGGCTCATGTGCCGCTGCTCCACAGCCCCCATCTCATTACCTGCATTTCTGTGGCAATTCTAAATACTAATAAGAAGTGCTCACACTCTGGACAGAGTGTAGACACAGTGTATACGCTGTGATTTATCCCTCACCCAGGTTTGGTCTCCTGACGGACACATGGCGCTGACTGGAGTCTGAGGACAGGGAGGAGCTCTGGGTGGAGTTGGACGAACTGGACCTGAATGAAGCCACCGTGGGGAAGGTGGGGAGCTGGGGGGGCTTGGGCTTGGGTTTGGGGGCAGCCGTCACAGTGTGACTCAAATCTGTTTAAAAACAGCAGACTCAGGCTTTAATTCAGGCGTTTGATTCAGGTTCATTTGGTTTAAGGTGAATCTGTGTGTTGAGGTGAGGTGTTTGAGGTGAATCTGCACCTGAGTGGTCTTCAAGTTTAAAGGGTCCCAAACACAGATTAACTCTCCACTGTTTTCTGACGTTTTCCTTCATCAGACAGTGGAAGATGAAAATGAAGAAACCTGAAATGTACCAGAATATTCTCTTTAGCAAAACACTCTCCATTCCATTATTAAATGTTAAACTCAGACACGAAAACTCTGTTATAAACAACTTCAGTGTACTGCTGTATGAGTAGGGGGTGATGTAATGCTCGGTAATGTTTACATGAACCACATGGTCATTCTGACAGAGTGTAATACACTGCAGGAAGAGTAGGGGGCGATATAATGCTCTGTAATGTTTACATTTACCACATGGTCATTCTGACAGAGTGTAATACACTGCAGGAAGAGTAGGGGGCGATATATTGCTCAGTAATGTTTACATTTACCACATGATCATTCTGACAGAGTGTAATACACTGCAGGAAGAGTAGGGGGCGATATAATGCTCTGTAATGTTTACATTTACCACATGGTCATTCTGACAGAGTGTAATACACTGCAGGAAGAGTAGGGGGCGATATATTGCTCAGTAATGTTTACATTTACCACATGATCATTCTGACAGAGTGTAATACACTGCAGGAAGAGTAGGGGGCGATATAATGCTCTGTAATGTTTACATTTACCACATGGTCATTCTGACAGAGTGTAATACACTGCAGGAAGAGTAGGGGGCGATATAATGCTCAGTAATGTTTACATGAACCACATGGTCATTCTGACAGAGTGTAATACACTGCAGGAAGAGTAGGGGGCGATATAATGCTCTGTAATGTTTACATTTACCACATGGTCATTCTGACAGAGTGTAATACACTGCAGGAAGAGTAGGGGGCGATATATTGCTCAGTAATGTTTACATTTACCACATGATCATTCTGACAGAGTGTAATACACTGCAGGAAGAGTAGGGGGCGATATAATGCTCTGTAATGTTTACATTTACCACATGGTCATTCTGACAGAGTGTAATACACTGCAGGAAGAGTAGGGGGCGATATATTGCTCAGTAATGTTTACATTTACCACATGGTCATTCTGACAGAGTGTAATACACTGCAGGAAGAGTAGGGGGCGATATATTGCTCAGTAATGTTTACATTTACCACATGGTCATTCTGACAGAGTGTAATACACTGCAGGAAGAGTAGGGGGCGATATAATGCTCAGTAATGTTTACATGAACCACATGGTCATTCTGACAGAGTGTAATACACTGCAGGAAGAGTAGGGGGCGATATAACGCTCTGTAATGTTTACATGAACCACATGGTCATTCTGACAGAGTGTAATACACTGCAGGAAGTGTAGGGGGCAATATAAATTCTGTTTGTATTGTGTTTTCTCTGAAGATTACATGCATATTTATTATTATCAGATAATAAACAGCTGTCCTGAGGAGTCCGGTCCTGACCCTGCAGGCTGTTGAAGATGGAGAACAGATAGAGCAGCGGGACTTTGGCAGGAGTCCAGGTGAAGAAGGCCACCGCCCAGGTGAGTCCGAGCAGGAAGGTGAGGCTGGCAACGCCCTTCAGGTGTTTCATCACACAGCGGCGCGTTCCTGCCGGCTCAGTCGCCCTCATCTTCCTCATCTGCAGCAGCACCACCAGGAACACTGTTCCGTTACACAGCAGAACCACTGCCGCGAAGCCCAGCACAGACACGAAAAACACCAGGTCGTCCTGAATCCAGCAGCTGGAACACACACACACACACACACACACACACACACACACACTGATACCCTCTGAACTTTGATCTGTAATTTGTATTGACTCTCTTTTAGAGTGAGATACGACTGAATATTAAAAGAGACTCACAACTTTTCCAAGTTTTCCTGAGATTCCCGATCATCCAGAAACGGAGCCGCAGCGTAGGCCTCCTGCTTCAGCACCAGAACCAGACAGCAGATCACCAGAGGAACCCCTGAGCACAACAGATCAACATTAGACCAGTATCAGAGACAGAGCTCTGTGGCCTCCAGCGGGCGCTGTAACCACAGACCCACAGAGCAGGCCCCCAGAGGATCGTGATGAAAGGGTTAATGGGGAAAACTGATTTATAGCTCGTCTGTAAATCCAAGGTTCTGACCCCAGCCCGCGATGCAGAATTTGAGGATGTAGGACGGGACGTAGACGTTGAAGACTTTGACGAGAGCGAGGTACAGGTTCACCGCCTCCAGGAACATCCAGGAGAAGGACGCCAGCAGGAAGTAGTGCTGCGCCACGGCCACGGCCACACACAGCCCAGGCACGGAGAACCCGGAGAACCAGGAGTTAGTGAGGAACACCAGGTTCAGACCCAGCAGAGCCACGGAGAGGTTCAGCAGGATCTGAGATGGGTAATCTGTCCTCAGCTTCCTGAAACACACACACACACACACACACACACACACACACACACACAAACAGAGGATTATAAAGACCCCAGGGCCGTGTGGTGGAGAACCGTGTTCTCTGTAAACGTTTGAGAACAGGTGAAAGCTCTCACTCTAACAGAGAGTAGGTCAGAACCGTAACTCCCAGGAAGAAGGAGGACAGTCCACAGCCGACGTACGTGATCACAGTCAGAATCCTCTCATTCTCCTCGTCCACAGGGGTCCGGGATACATCCTAAACACACACACACACACACACACACACACACACACACACACACTCACATACTTATTTTCATTCAGTTTCTAGAACTATGTGTTTTGTATTTTGGCTCCTGGGCTCCTCCTACAGCTGTGGAGTGTAATTCACGTTTCCTACCCTCCTCCAAGACTATAGTATACATAAAGCAGTTTCTGCTGTGCTGAGCCTGGAGTGGTAGCGACTGAGGCCCTGTTCTCCCTGTTACAGCTCAGAGGAGCATCACGATGATTATGTACGCTGTAATTTTAATGTAAAAATATTACGTAGTTCTTCTTTAAAAGAAGAGGAAACATAAACGATGCTCTTGACCTGTCTCTCCGGCTTTGTTTTGTTCCAGTCTCCTCCCTTGTCTCCACCTTAGCCCTGCCATGTCTTCAGTGTCTCCACCTGTGCCTCCTTCGTTGCTCTGACTCCCCCCCCCCCCACACACACACACAGCCGTGACATTACACTCATGACTAAGTGGGGTGTGTTTCATTAAAACAATATCCCCCTCCAGGGTGTGTTCTCGCCTCGTGCCCAGTGATTCCGGGTAGGCTCCGGACCCACCGCCGCCCTGAACTGGACAATGAGTGAATGAATGAGTGAATGAGTAAATGATTATGAGGTTATTATTCGAGAGTGAGTGTGGAGTACCAGCAGGACTCCGAAGTGTGTGAGGTGATCACAGAGGCAGGTCGTGTATTCTGGAGTTACATTAGACTTCCAACATCCTCTCTGACTCCAACCTCCAAACCCACCTGGAACACACAGACACACAGACACACACACACACACACACTCTTTCTGAAACACTCTGGTGTATTGTTAATTAGAGAATGTCTTGAATCTGGTGCTAATTTAAACAGAAAATCAATAATCAATAACTCACGGTTCTTGTTGAAATCCCAGAACACACACTGGACGTCTCGACCGAGCTGAGACAAAACACACCGTCACACACCGTCTCACACACACTTTACTTGTGCTTTAATGTGTAAATGTTTAAGGACAAAGATGTGTTCAGTGGGGCAGGGAGTGAAGATCAAAAAGAAGATCTCCCCAATGTCTCTGTAGTTTCTCAGAGACAACAATGAGATCACACTGAAAAAAGTAGACTTTAGCATTAGTCTCCTGTTTTCGGTTTTTAGGGTTTTAGTGGAGATCTCAGTAAAGTCACAACTACCAAACTCTCTCCATTATCTCTCTCTTGTGTCTCATGCCTCATTTTCATCTCTCCTTTATCTTCTCTAATCTCTCTCTTCTGTCTCATGCCTCCTTTTCATCTCTCCTTTATGTCCTCTATCTCTCTCTTGTGTCTCATGCCTCCTTTTCATCTCTCCTTTATCTTCTCTAATCTCTCTCTTCTGTCTCATGCCTCCTTTTCATCTCTCCTTTATCTTCTCTAATCTCTCTCTTCTGTCTCATGCCTCCTTTTCATCTCTCCTTTATCTTCTCTAATCTCTATCTTCTGTCTCATGCCTCCTTTTCATCTCTCCTTTATGTCCTCTATCTCTCTCTTGTGTCTCATGCCTCCTTTTTGTCTCAATATATTTCCCCTAAGGAATATTAGGAAAATCACAACTATGTCTCCTGAGACATTGCAGAGAAATCTATGAGCAATATCGTTTCCTCTGAGACGTATCAACCCCCCAGGGCTCTTATCTAGAACGTAGTGAGAGTATGTTCTACCCCTGTGGACAGGTACTGTGATGATGAAGATGATGTAACACGGCTGTGATGAGCACTGTGTGTGTGTGTGTGTGTGTGTGTGTACTGACTATGTGTGTGTCCAGATGGTGGAGAGTGACGACGACCGGTTCCTTCAGGTTCTCTATGGGTTCCATGGCGTTAATGACACTGGCAGAAACCACGTACGTGTTGAGAGTCTTACCCTCGTCGGCGTCCTTCGGGAAACAGGAGCATCGTCTGAGACCCATGGGTCTTTACTTTAATCTACTGTGGGTAACTACACTGTAATAAACACAGGCTCCTTTATAGATCTCAGAGCACTACCTTAAACAGAGCTGGAACCCCATAGAACTGGAACTGCACCCGGGGGGGCGAGGAGTCCGGGGGGGCGCTGGAGAGCAGAACCGGAGGAAGAGAAATAAAAGCCACGGTCCCTTCAAACGGCTCCTGGTTCACATACACCTGCAACACACACACACACACACAGACAGGGAATCTTATAGCTGCTACACCCACCACCCCCAGCCCCCCAGCCCTCCACCCATCATCCACAGGTTCATTGTGTGTGTGTGTGTATGTGTGCGCGTGTGTGTTAGAGTGTGTGTGTGCGCGTGTGTGTTAGAGTGTGTGCGCGTGTGTGTTAGAGTGTGTGTGTGTGTGTGTGTGTGTGCGCGTGTGTGTTAGAGTGTGTGTGTGTTAGAGTGTGTGTGTGTGTGTGTGTGTGTGTGTGTGTGTGTGTGTGTGTATGTGTGTGTGTGTGTGTGTGTGTGTGTGTGTATGTGTGTACCTCAGGAAGTGGGCGGTTGTTTCCTGACGTGACCCCGAAGGTGAGGTTGTGGGTTTCCGAGGCAACGCTGACCACAGACAGAGCCAATGCCGGAGCCACGACACTGAGCACTCCGCTGGATCCCGGAATTCTGTCTCCCACCGACTCAGTGATGTTCAGGATACTGGAATACCGGGAAAAGACCGGCCATCACTCATCACAGGAACAACACATGCACCGATCGACCACAAGGGGAAGTGATTAACACTGATTGTCTACAGCGCCCTCTGTCCAGGAGGGCAGTGTATGAACAGGCTCTCATGGTTTGGCAGATATTCTCTGTAATATCTTTGGACATTTTTACAGTCTACATTTAAAGAAACATCTATGATTGAGGCTCCGCCTCTTTTAAGGTGAAGCAGTGTGTGTGAGTAAGAAGCGACTGTATCTTTTAAGGTGGAGCGGTGTGTGTGAGTAAGAAGCCACTGTATCTTTTAAGGTGGAGCAGTGTGTGTGAGTAAGAAGCGACTAAATCTTTTAAGGTGGAACGGTGTGTCTGAGTAAGAAGCGACTGTATCTTTTAAGGTGGAGCGGTGTGTGTGAGTAAGAAGCGACTGTATCTTTTAAGGTGGAGCAGTGTGTGTGAGTAAGAAGCGACTGTATCTTTTAAGGTGGAGCGGTGTGTGTGAGTAAGAAGCGACTGTATCTTTTAAGGTGGAGCGGTGTGTGTGAGTAAGAAGCGACTGTATCTTTTAAGGTGGAGCGGTGTGTGTGAGTAAGAAACGACTGTATCTTTTAAGGTGGAGCGGTGTGTGTGAGTAAGAAGCGACTGTATCTTTTAAGGTGGAGCGGTGTGTGTGAGTAAGAAGCGACTGTATTTTTTAAGGTGGAGCGGTGTGTGAGTAAGAAGTGACTATCTTTTAATGTGGAGCAGTGTGTGTGAGTAAGAAGCGACTGTATCTTTTAAGGTGGAGCGGTATGTGTGAGTAAGAAGCGACTGTATGTTTTAAGGTGGAGCGATGTGTGTGAGTAAGAAGCGACTGTATCTTTTAAGGTGGAGCGGTGTGTGTGAGTAAGAAGTGACTGTATCTTTTAAGGTGGAGCGGTGTGTGTGAGTAAGAAGCGACTGTATGTTTTAAGGTGGAGCGATGTGTGTGAGTAAGAAGCGACTGTATCTTTTAAGGTGGAGCGGTGTGTGTGAGTAAGAAGCGACTGTATCTTGTTGGTGTCTGAAGTGAAAATTGTCTGTAAGTGTTTATTCACTGTTTGAATTCCCACAGAAACTCATGTGTAACTCGAGCTGTTTAGTTTTGTAGCACTTTCCCTCTGTGTTTACTTTCATGCAGTTAGTGCTCTCCTGAATTTAGAGTCAGTTCCACCTTAAGTAATGTAACTGTAACAGCAGAAATAAGTCAGTGTTACCCCCCTATGGAGCAGGAATAGAGCAACATCCTCATCTCGGTTGGTGCTTTTCAGCGTTTGGAGTCTCTCCGTTGTCTAAAAACCTCCAGATGGTGTTTCTCTGCCGTGAGCAGAGAGAGAGAAAGCCTAGCACCGGACCCAGACACTTTGTTTTTTTACCCATTTACAGACACTGGGGCTTCGTAAACAAATTAGAGCGGTTTCCAAAGCAAACCGACTGCAGAGCAGCACATGGAGAGGAGACACACTCAGAGCTTTATACACAGGGACCCAAGCGTTGCTCTTTAATGTGAGCCTGTGATGACCTTCTTGGGCGTGTGAAAATACAGAAGGATATATAAAAAATAAATGCATGTTTTCGCTTCACTGATCTTCACTGATTGTTATGGTCCGGTCTAAAGCCATAGATCCTCACTCTGACCTTGTCTCCTTCAGGAAGTGAGCGGACAGTGAGCAGAGCCGGTTGGTTTAGAGCCTGTAGAGGAGGATTACGTTGAGTGACTGCTGTGAACACCTCTGACCTGTTGGTGAAGGGCTTCAGGTCGCTGTCGGAGCTGACGATGCTGGACAGGATGCTGACGATGGCCTCAGCGAGGTCAGGGGTCACGGCGGAGACGTTGAGGACGTCCTGCAGCTTGGTCAGAACCGTCAGCATCTCGCCGTGGTCCAGGGAGGCGCTCTCCTGCAGCAGGTCCTTGATCATCTGCAGGACGTCCCCAACAGTTTCTGCAGCACAGGGACAAGGCTACTGTCCAAACACTAATAACACACACCAATTGCAGCATACACAGCCATCGGCCAGAACATTAAAACCACCTTGATTTCTCTGTACCCACTGTAGTCTGCGTCTGTAATTGTAGAGCTACACAGCACCCTTGTGTGCTCAGAGGAGAAACAAGGGCGTAGATTTAATGCTGTGGCTGGTGCGTGCGTGTGTGTGTGTGTGTGTGTGTGTGTGTGCGTGTACAGTTCCTGTTCACCATTGGTGACGAGGATGTGCTCCAGATCGTAGATGGTGGAGATCACAGTCGGACAGTTCTGCAGCTCCGGAGACATCCACACTGACCTGGAGTCAGCACTCAGCACACTAAACACACACACACAGAGAGAGAGAGAGAGAGAGAGAGAGAGAGAGAGAGAGAGAGAGAGAGAGAGAGAGAGAGAGAGAAGGAGAGGGAGAGAGAGAGAGAATGGTTAATTGTTAAATGTCAGTGGGGCCACACAGTGGAGCAGCGTGTGAGGAGTGTGGTGTGTTCTCCCTGTGTCTGCGTGGGTTTCCTCCGGGTGACTGTCTGTGAGGAGTGTGGTGTGTTCTCTCTGTGTCTGTGTGGTTTTCCTCCGGGTGACTGTCTGTGAG
>NC_089817.1:35155776-35160776 GCF_029633855.1 Hoplias malabaricus
GAACACAACACACCACAACACACAACACACACACCACAACACCCCATTAAAGTACATCTGTACAGTCCTGAACACTCAGACCAGAACACTCAGACTCTCAGCGTCATGGCTCACCTGCCGTTTGAGGAGACACAGAGGGCTTGGTGCCAGGTGTTGTAATTTTGCCAGGTGTTGTGGTTGTGCCGGGTGTTGTAATTGTGCCGGGTGATCTGGTATTGCTGGATGTTGTGATTGTGCCGGGTATTGTGGTATTGCTGGGTGTTGTGGTTGTGCCAGGTGTTGTGTGGGGTGTTCTGGTTGTGCTGGGTGTTGTGGTCTTGCCGGCTGTCGTGGTTGTGCCAGGTGTTGTGGATGTGCCAGGTGTTGTGATTGTGCCGGGTGATCTGGTATTGCTGGATGTTGTGATTGTGCTGGGTGTTGTGGTTGTGTGGGGTGTTCTGGTTGTGCTGGGTGTTGTGGTCTTGCCGGCTGTTGTGGTTGTGCTAGGTGTTGTGGATGTGCCAGGTGTTGTGGTTGTGCTGGCTGTTGTGGTTGTGCCAGGTGTTGTGGTTGTGGGGGGTGTTCTGGTTGTGCTGGGTGTTGTGGTCTTGCCGGCTGTTGTGGTTGTGCCAGGTGTTGTGGATGTGCCAGGTGTTGTGGTTGTGCTGGCTGTTTTGGTTGTGCCGGGTGTTGTAGTTATGCCGGGTATTGTGGTTGTGTCAGCTGTTGTAGTTGTGCCGGGTGTTGTGGTTTTGCCGGCTGTTGTGGTTGTGCCAGGTGTTGTGGTTGTGCCGGCTGTTGTGGATGTGCCGAGTATTGTGATTGTGCCGGCTGTTGTGGATGTGCTGGGTATTGTGATTGTGTAGAGTGTTGTGCTTGTGCCAGGTATTGGTGTTGTGATTGTGCTGGGTGGTGTGATTGTGCCAGTTGTTGTGATTGTGCTGGGTGTTGTGACTGTGCCAGGTGCTATTGTTGTGCCGGCTGTTGTGGTTTTGCTGGGTGTTGTGGTTGTGCTAGATGTGGTTGTGCTGGGTGTTGTGTCAGGAGTTGTGCTGGATGTTGCAGTGGGTGTTGTGGTTGTGCTGGGTGTTGTGTCAGGAGTTGTGCTGGATGTTGCTGTGGGTGTTGTGGTTGTGCTGGGTGTTGTGTCAGGAGTTGTGCTGGATGTTGCGGTGGGTGTTGTAGTTGGTGTTGCCCTGGGTGTTGAGCCAGGTATTGTGCAGGTTGTTGTGGCGGGTGTTGTGTTGGATATTGTGACATGTGTTGTGCTGGGTGTTGTGGTGGGTGTTGCCCTGGGTGTTGAGCCAGGTATTGTGCTGGGTGTTGTGCGGTGTGTTGTGGCGGGTGTTGTGCTGGGTGTTGTGCTGGGTGTTGTTCCCGGTGTTGTGGTGGGTGTTGTGCTGGGTGTTGTGGTGGGTGTTGAGCCAGGGATTGTGCTAGGTGTTGTGCTGGGTGTTGTGGCGGGTGTTGAGCCAGGGATTGTGCTAGGTGTTGTGCTGGGTGTTGTGGCAAGTGTTGTGGAGGGTGTTGCCCTGGGTGTTGAGCCAGGGATTGTGCTAGGTGTTTTGCTGGGTGTTGTGGTGGGTGCTGTTCTGGGTGTTGTGCCAGGTGTTGCCCTGGGTGTTGAGCTAGGTATTGTGCTGGGTGTTGTGGTGGGTGTTGTACCAGGTGTGGTGGCGGGTGTTGTAGTGGGTGTTGTGGCGGGTCTTGTGGTGGGTGTTGTGCCGGGTGTTGCCCTGGGTGTTGAGCCAGGTATTGTACTGGGTGTTGTGCCGGGTGTTGTGCCAGGTGTGGTGGTGGGTGTTGTAGCAGGTGTTGTGACGGGTCTTGTGGTGGGTGCTGTGGCATGTGTTGTGGCGGGTGTTTTGCCGGGTGTTGTGGCAGGTGTTGTGCCGGGTGCTGTGGTGGGTGTTGTGCTGGGTGTTGTGGTCGGTGTTGTGCCAGGTGTTCTGCCGGGTATTGTGGTGTGTGTTGTGACGGGTGTTGTGCTGGATGTTCTGCTGGGTGTTGTAGTTGGTTTTGGGGTTACACTGAATGCTGTTGTTGGTTTTGAAGTTGACACTGGGACCTTGTCTCCATCTGTGAACAATAAAAACAGTCACAAAAATATCTTTACAGGAGGCAACTAGGTTAAAGAGTGTAAGAGGAGAGGGGCAGCTAGGATAAATCTTTAATTGTTACCCACTCTTTCTTGGTAAGTCAGGGTAACTGTTAAAGGAAGGGTATCTATGGTTAATGAAAGTGTAGAGTAAATAAGGAAGTTGATAGAGAGGGATGTTTCTGCAGTGAAATGAAACCCTCTTTGCCCTGGGGTTCGCTGGTAGTCCCCGTTCCCCTGGATGTGTGGTGCTGATGTGGTGATGATGTACCTATAGGATAAATCTTGAGGAAATCCTGGTGTGTGTACAGATCGTACTCTGTCTCGTGGAAGCCATTCCTCAGGAGCTGGAAAACTTTGTCCTGAACTTTTCTAACATCTTCACTGGGAATCACAGTCAGATGAGACAGACCCTCAAACCTGCACACACCAGCAGAACCAAGACCAGGACCAGAACCAGAACCAGGACCAGGCCAATAGAAAAATGTCAGGATCCAAATCATATACAAAATGATAAAAAGAATCAATTATTAATAATTTTGTTGGTTGTTGTACTGGCACAATACCTGGAACAACAAGCAGCACAGCACCTGGCACAACACCTGGTACAAAACCTGGTACAACACCTGGCACAACATTCAGAAACACACCTGGCACAACACCTGGCACAACACCTAGCACAACACCCAGCACAACACCCAGCACAACAGCTGCTTGTGCTGGGTGTTGTGCTAGGTGTTATACCAAGTTTTGTAGTGGCTGTTGTACCAGGTGTTTACCAGGTGTTGTGCTGTGTGTTGTGCCAGGTGTTGTGGTGTCTGTTGTGCCAGGTGTTTTGCCGGGTGTTGGGCCAGGTGTTTTACTGGGTGTTGTGCCAGGTGTTTTAATGGGAGTTGTGCTGTGTGTTGTGCCAGGTGTTTTACTGGGTGTTTTACCGGGTGTTGTGCCAGGTGTTTTACCAGGTGTTGTGTCAGGTGTTTTACCGGGTGATGTGCCAGGTGTTTTACCAGGTGTTGTGCTGTATGTTGTGCCAGATGTGTTTTACTGGGTGTTGTGCCAGGTGTTTAACCGGGTGTTGTGCCAGGTGTTTAACCGGGTGTTGTGCCAGGTGTTTTACCGGGTGTTGTGGCAGGTGTTTTACCGGGAGATGTGCTAGGTGTTTTATTGGGTCTTGTGCCAGGTGTTTTACTGGGTGTTCTGCCAGGTGTTTTACCAGGTGTTGTGTCAGGTGTTTTACTGGGTGATGTGCCAGGTGTTTTACTGGGTTTTGTGCCAGGTTTTTTACCGGGTGTTGTGCTAGGTGTTTTACAGGGTCTTGTGCCAGGTGTTTTACCGGGTGTTTTGCCAGGTGTTTTACTGTGTGTTGTGCCAGGTGTTTTACCGGGTGTTGTGCCAGGTGTTTTACTGGGTGTTTTACCAGATGTTTTACTGGGTGTTGTGGCAGGTGTTTTACTGGGAGTTGTGCCAGGTGTTTTACCGGGTGTTGTGCCAGATGTTTTACCGGGTGTTGTACCAAGGGTTTTACTGGGTGTTGTGCTGTGTTTTGTGCCAGGTGTTGTGCTGTGTGTTATGCCAGGTATTTTACCAGGTGCTTTGCCAGGTGTTTTACCATTTGTTGTGCCAGGTGTTTTACGGAATGTGGTGCGAGGTGTTTTACCAGGTGTTGTGCCAGGTGTTTTACCAGGTGTTTTGCCAGGTGTTTTACTGGGTGTTGTGCCAGGTGTTTTACCGGGTGTTGTGCCAGGTGTTTTACCAGGTGTTGTGCCAGGTGTTTTTCCGGGTGTTGTGCCAGTTTTTTTTACCAGGTGTTGTGCCAGGTGTTTTACCGGGTGTTGTGCCAGGTGTTTTACCGGGTGTTGTGCTGTGTGTTGTGCCGGGTGTTTTACTGGGTGTTGTGCCAGGTGTTTTACTGGGTGTTGTGTCAGGTACTTTACTGGGTGTTGTGCCAGGTGTTTTACCAGGTGTTGTGCCAGGTGTTTTACCGGGTGTTGTGCTGTGTGTTGTGCCGGGTGTTGTGTCAGGTGCTTTACTGGGTGTTGTGCCAGGTGTTTTACCAGGTGTTGTGCCAGGTGTTTTACAGGGTGTTGTGCCAGGTGTTTTACTGGGTGTTGTGCTGTGTGTTGTGCTGGGTGTTTTACTGGGTGTTGTGCCAGGTGCTTTACTGGGTGTTGTGCCAGGTGTTTTATCAGGTGTTGTGCCAGGGTGTTTTACCGGGTTTTTTACCTGGTATTAGAGTATCATTATTATGTGCTGTGGCAGTATTACAGAGCTTACAGTGAAACTCTGGGGTTGTCCCTCAGACGGAGGTCGCCCTGTGAAAGTAAAAACAGTGTTAAGTTTGTTTAAAAAACTTCACCCTGGGATTTTAAACACAATCCTGAAGAACTTTACTCACGTCTCGCCATTCTCTGCTGAGTGGGACAGAGCTGCAGAGTAAACACAAGTCAGATACATCCACCATCCTCTCACCCTGACACTACCGCTCATTTACATATTCCGAACTTACAAACCACACACAGATCTCACCTGTCGGCCGGGGACACGGAGACCCTGTGCAGGTAGATGTTCGGGGGCAGCACCTGTCTGAGCTGAGAGGGAGACAGCGAGAGTCAGGGCGTGCGGGTGGTGTATGTGATGGTGCGGTGGCAGATGAGTGTGGTGTGGGGGGTGTTTACCCAGTGATGGGCGATATCCCGGGCCTCATAGGCGTTGAGGTTCCCCTTATCGTGACGGATCAGTATCCGGGCTTTGACTTCGTATAGAGACCAGGCTACGGTGGGACAGAGGGTGACACCTCAGGCTACATCCTTTAACATTTAACACACACACACACATATGCACCCAGAAACACATACACATGCACGCACACTGTGTGGGTGTGTGGGTGTGTTTACCACACTGCAGTGTGTCGTCTCTCTCAGGT
>NC_089817.1:35163276-35176607 GCF_029633855.1 Hoplias malabaricus
GGACAGTGGAGCTGAGAGAGAGGGGACAGTGAGGGGACAGTGGAGCTGAGAGAGGGGACAGTGAAGGGACAGTGGAGCTGAGAGAGAGGGGACAGTGAAGGGACAGTGGAGCTGAGAGAGAGGGGACAGTGAAGGGACAGTGGAGCTGAGAGAGAGGGGACAGTGAAGGGACAGTGGAGCTGAGAGAGAGGGGACAGTGAGGGGACAGTGGAGCTGAGAGAGGGGACAGTGGAGCTGAGAGAGGGGACAGTGAGGGGACAGTGGAGCTGAGAGAGGGGACAGTGAGGGGACAGTGGAGCTGAGAGAGGGGACAGTGAGGGGACAGTGGAGCTGAGAGAGGGGACAGTGAAGGGACAGTGGAGCTGAGAGAGGGGACAGTGGAGCTGAGAGAGGGGACAGTGAGGGGACAGTGGAGCTGAGAGAGGGGACAGTGAGGGGACAGTGGAGCTGAGAGAGGGGACAGTGGAGCTGAGAGAGGGGACAGTGAGGGGACAGTGGAGCTGAGAGAGAGGACAGTGAGGGGACAGTGGAGCTGAGAGAGGGGACAGTGAAGGGACAGTGGAGCTGAGAGAGAGGGGACAGTGAGGGGACAGTGGAGCTGAGAGAGGGGACACCCTGTGTCTCTGAGAATAAATCCAGGTGAAGGTAAAGGTACTGACCTGCTGCAGCGCTGAGCCGAGACCAGAGAGTCTCCTGTGCTTCACCTGGTCCAGGTGTGTGTTAGAGACCGACAGACAGTGACTGACCACACCCACCTACTGCCCCTCAGTTACTCATTAAACTCAGAGCTGTTTACCTTTACATCTGCGTCCATATGCTTTCATTTATAACACTTACACACACACACTCTCTCACACACATACTGTCACAAACTCACACACACACACTCACACACACACACACACACACACACACACACACACAGACACACACACTCTCTCACACACATACTGTCACAAACTCACACACACACACACACACACACACACACACACATGCACACACACACACACACTGTCTGACACACACGTGCACTCACACACACACACACACACACACACACACACACACACATACTCTTGCACACACACTCACATACACACACACACACTCACATACTCTTGCACACACACACACACACACACACACACTCACATACACACTAACACACCACCACCACGTCAGTGTCACTGCAGCACTGAGAATGATTCACCACCACATCACACCTGCTCTGTGGGGGTCCTGAGTGCAGCCTGAGAACAGCAGGTGAGGGGGTAATAAAGTATGCAGAGTGACAAATGGCCTACAGTCTGTAAGTGTAGAAATATAGAGTCACTGGAGTGAACAGTGGAGCTGAGAGAGGGGACAGTGAGGGGACAGTGGAGCTGAGAGAGGGGACAGGGAGGGGACAGTGGAGCTGAGAGAGAGGACTGGAGCTGAGAGAGGGGACTGGAGCTGAGAGAGGGGACAGTGAAGGTGACAGTGGATCTGAGAGAGGGGACAGTGAAGGTGACAGTGGAGCTGAGAGAGGGGACAGTGGATCTGAGAGAGGGGACAGTGAAGGTGACAGTGGAGCTGAGAGAGAGGACAGTGAGGGGACGGTGGAGCTGAGAGAGGGGAGAGTGAGGGAACAGTGGAGCTGAGAGAGGGGACAGTGAAGGTGACAGTGGAGCTGAGAGAGGGGACAGTGGATCTGAGAGAGGGGACAGTGAAGGTGACAGTGGAGCTGAGAGAGAGGACAGTGAGGGGACGGTGGAGCTGAGAGAGGGGAGAGTGAGGGAACAGTGGAGCTGAGAGAGGGGACAGTGAAGGGACAGTGGATCTGAGAGAGGGGACAGTGAGTAAACAGTGGGGCTGAGAGAGAGGACAGTGAGGGGACAGTGGAGCTGAGAGAGGGGACAGTGAGGGGACAGTGGAGCTGAGAGAGAGGACAGGGAGGGGACAGTGGAGCTGAGAGAGGGGACAGTGAGGGGACAGTGGAGCTGAGAGAGGGGACAGTGAGGGGACAGTGGAGCTGAGAGAGGGGACAGTGAAGGTGACAGTGGATCTGAGAGAGGGGACAGTGAAGGTGACAGTGGAGCTGAGAGAGGGGACAGTGGATCTGAGAGAGGGGACAGTGAAGGTGACAGTGGAGCTGAGAGAGAGGACAGTGAGGGGACGGTGGAGCTGAGAGAGGGGAGAGTGAGGGAACAGTGGAGCTGAGAGAGGGGACAGTGAGTAAACAGTGGAGCTGAGAGAGAGGACAGTGAGGGGACAGTGGAGCTGAGAGAGGGGACAGTGAGGGGACAGTGGAGCTGAGAGAGAGGACAGTGAGGAGACAGTGGAGCTGAGAGAGGGGACAGTGAAGGGACATTGAGGGGACAGTAGAGCTGAGAGAGGGGACAGTGGAGCTGAGAGTGGAGACAGTGAGGGGACAGTGGAGCTGAGAGAGGGGGCAGTGGATCTGAGAGAGGGGACAGTGAGGGAACAGTGGAGCTGAGAGAGAGGACAGTGAGGGGACTGTGAAGCTGAGAGAGAGAGGACAGTGACGGTACACTGGAGCTGAGAGAGGGGACAGTGAGGGGAGAGTGGAGCTGAGAGAGGGGACAGTGAGGGGACAGTGGAGGTGAGAGAGGGGACAGTGGGGGGACAGTGGATCTGAGAGAGGGGACAGTGAAGGTGACAGTGGAGCTGAGAGAGGGGACAGTGGATCTGAGAGAGGGGACAGTGAAGGTGACAGTGGAGCTGAGAGAGAGGACAGTGAGGGGACGGTGGAGCTGAGAGAGGGGAGAGTGAGGGAACAGTGGAGCTGAGAGAGGGGACAGTGAAGGTGACAGTGGAGCTGAGAGAGGGGACAGTGGATCTGAGAGAGGGGACAGTGAAGGTGACAGTGGAGCTGAGAGAGAGGACAGTGAGGGGACGGTGGAGCTGAGAGAGGGGAGAGTGAGGGAACAGTGGAGCTGAGAGAGGGGACAGTGAAGGTGACAGTGGAGCTGAGAGAGGGGACAGTGGATCTGAGAGAGGGGACAGTGAAGGTGACAGTGGAGCTGAGAGAGAGGACAGTGAGGGGACGGTGGAGCTGAGAGAGGGGAGAGTGAGGGAACAGTGGAGCTGAGAGAGGGGACAGTGAAGGGACAGTGGATCTGAGAGAGGGGACAGTGAGTAAACAGTGGAGCTGAGAGAGAGGACAGTGAGGGGACAGTGGAGCTGAGAGAGGGGACAGTGAGGGGACAGTGGAGCTGAGAGAGAGGACAGTGAGGGGACAGTGGAGCTGAGAGAGGGGACAGTGAGGGGACCGTGGAGCTGAGAGAGGGGACAGTGAGGGGACAGTGGAGCTGAGAGAGGGGACAGTGAAGGTGACAGTGGATCTGAGAGAGGGGACAGTGAAGGTGACAGTGGAGCTGAGAGAGGGGACAGTGGATCTGAGAGAGGGGACAGTGAAGGTGACGGTGGAGCTGAGAGAGGGGACAGTGAAGGTGACAGTGGAGCTGAGAGAGGGGACAGTGGATCTAAGAGAGGGGACAGTGAGGGGACAGTGGAGCTGAGAGAGAGGACAGTGAGGGGACAGTGGAGCTGAGAGAGGGGACAGTGAGGGGACAGTGGAGCTGAGAGAGAGGACAGTGAGGGGACAGTGGAGCTGAGAGAGGGGACAGTGAGGGGACAGTGGAGCTGAGAGAGGGGACAGTGAGGGAACAGTGGAGCTGAGAGAGGGGACAGTGAAGGGACAGTGGATCTGAGAGAGGGGACAGTGAGTAAACAGTGGAGCTGAGAGAGAGGACAGTGAGGGGACAGTGGAGCTGAGAGAGAGGACAGTGAGGGGACAGTGGAGCTGAGAGAGGGGACAGTGAGGGGACAGTGGAGCTGAGAGAGAGGACAGTGAGGGGACAGTGGAGCTGAGAGAGGGGACAGTGAGGGGACAGTGGAGCTGAGAGAGGGGACAGTGAGGGGACAGTGGAGCTGAGAGAGGGGACAGTGAAGGTGACAGTGGATCTGAGAGAGGGGACAGTGAAGGTGACAGTGGAGCTGAGAGAGGGGACAGTGGATCTGAGAGAGGGGACAGTGAAGGTGACAGTGGAGCTGAGAGAGAGGACAGTGAGGGGACGGTGGAGCTGAGAGAGGGGAGAGTGAGGGAACAGTGGAGCTGAGAGAGGGGACAGTGAGTAAACAGTGGAGCTGAGAGAGAGGACAGTGAGGGGACAGTGGAGCTGAGAGAGGGGACAGTGAGGGGACAGTGGAGCTGAGAGAGAGGACAGTGAGGAGACAGTGGAGCTGAGAGAGGGGACAGTGAAGGGACATTGAGGGGACAGTAGAGCTGAGAGAGGGGACAGTGGAGCTGAGAGTGGAGACAGTGAGGGGACAGTGGAGCTGAGAGAGGGGGCAGTGGATCTGAGAGAGGGGACAGTGAGGGAACAGTGGAGCTGAGAGAGAGGACAGTGAGGGGACTGTGAAGCTGAGAGAGAGAGGACAGTGACGGTACACTGGAGCTGAGAGAGGGGACAGTGAGGGGAGAGTGGAGCTGAGAGAGGGGACAGTGAGGGGACAGTGGAGGTGAGAGAGGGGACAGTGGGGGGACAGTGGATCTGAGAGAGGGGACAGTGAAGGTGACAGTGGAGCTGAGAGAGGGGACAGTGGATCTGAGAGAGGGGACAGTGAAGGTGACAGTGGAGCTGAGAGAGAGGACTGGAGCTGAGAGAGGGGACTGGAGCTGAGAGAGGGTACAGTGAAGGTGACAGTGGATCTGAGAGAGGGGACAGTGAAGGTGACAGTGGAGCTGAGAGAGGGGACAGTGGATCTGAGAGAGGGGACAGTGAAGGTGACAGTGGAGCTGAGAGAGAGGACAGTGAGGGGACGGTGGAGCTGAGAGAGGGGAGAGTGAGGGAACAGTGGAGCTGAGAGAGGGGACAGTGAAGGTGACAGTGGAGCTGAGAGAGGGGACAGTGGATCTGAGAGAGGGGACAGTGAAGGTGACAGTGGAGCTGAGAGAGAGGACAGTGAGGGGACGGTGGAGCTGAGAGAGGGGAGAGTGAGGGAACAGTGGAGCTGAGAGAGGGGACAGTGAAGGGACAGTGGATCTGAGAGAGGGGACAGTGAGTAAACAGTGGAGCTGAGAGAGAGGACAGTGAGGGGACAGTGGAGCTGAGAGAGGGGACAGTGAGGGGACAGTGGAGCTGAGAGAGAGGACAGTGAGGGGACAGTGGAGCTGAGAGAGGGGACAGTGAGGGGACCGTGGAGCTGAGAGAGGGGACAGTGAGGGGACAGTGGAGCTGAGAGAGGGGACAGTGAAGGTGACAGTGGATCTGAGAGAGGGGACAGTGAAGGTGACAGTGGAGCTGAGAGAGGGGACAGTGGATCTGAGAGAGGGGACAGTGAAGGTGACGGTGGAGCTGAGAGAGGGGACAGTGAAGGTGACAGTGGAGCTGAGAGAGGGGACAGTGGATCTGAGAGAGGGGACAGTGAGGGGACAGTGGAGCTGAGAGAGAGGACAGTGAGGGGACAGTGGAGCTGAGAGAGGGGACAGTGAGGGGACAGTGGAGCTGAGAGAGAGGACAGTGAGGGGACAGTGGAGCTGAGAGAGGGGACAGTGAGGGGACAGTGGAGCTGAGAGAGGGGACAGTGAGGGAACAGTGGAGCTGAGAGAGGGGACAGTGAAGGGACAGTGGATCTGAGAGAGGGGACAGTGAGTAAACAGTGGAGCTGAGAGAGAGGACAGTGAGGGGACAGTGGAGCTGAGAGAGAGGACAGTGAGGGGACAGTGGAGCTGAGAGAGGGGACAGTGAGGGGACAGTGGAGCTGAGAGAGAGGACAGTGAGGGGACAGTGGAGCTGAGAGAGGGGACAGTGAGGGGACAGTGGAGCTGAGAGAGGGGACAGTGAGGGAACAGTGGAGCTGAGAGAGGGGACAGTGAAGGGACAGTGGATCTGAGAGAGGGGACAGTGAGTAAACAGTGGAGCTGAGAGAGAGGACAGTGAGGGGACAGTGGAGCTGAGAGAGAGGACAGTGAGGGGACAGTGGAGCTGAGAGAGGGGACAGTGAGGGGACAGTGGAGCTGAGAGAGAGGACAGTGAGGGGACAGTGGAGCTGAGAGAGGGGACAGTGAGGGGACAGTGGAGCTGAGAGAGGGGACAGTGAGGGGACAGTGGAGCTGAGAGAGGGGACAGTGAAGGTGACAGTGGATCTGAGAGAGGGGACAGTGAAGGTGACAGTGGAGCTGAGAGAGGGGACAGTGGATCTGAGAGAGGGGACAGTGAAGGTGACAGTGGAGCTGAGAGAGAGGACAGTGAGGGGACGGTGGAGCTGAGAGAGGGGAGAGTGAGGGAACAGTGGAGCTGAGAGAGGGGACAGTGAGTAAACAGTGGAGCTGAGAGAGAGGACAGTGAGGGGACAGTGGAGCTGAGAGAGGGGACAGTGAGGGGACAGTGGAGCTGAGAGAGAGGACAGTGAGGAGACAGTGGAGCTGAGAGAGGGGACAGTGAAGGGACATTGAGGGGACAGTAGAGCTGAGAGAGGGGACAGTGGAGCTGAGAGTGGAGACAGTGAGGGGACAGTGGAGCTGAGAGAGGGGGCAGTGGATCTGAGAGAGGGGACAGTGAGGGAACAGTGGAGCTGAGAGAGAGGACAGTGAGGGGACTGTGAAGCTGAGAGAGAGAGGACAGTGACGGTACACTGGAGCTGAGAGAGGGGACAGTGAGGGGAGAGTGGAGCTGAGAGAGGGGACAGTGAGGGGACAGTGGAGGTGAGAGAGGGGACAGTGGGGGGACAGTGGATCTGAGAGAGGGGACAGTGAAGGTGACAGTGGAGCTGAGAGAGGGGACAGTGAAGGTGACAGTGGAGCTGAGAGAGGGGACAGTGGATCTGAGAGAGGGGACAGTGAAGGTGACAGTGGAGCTGAGAGAGAGGACAGTGAGGGGACGGTGGAGCTGAGAGAGGGGAGAGTGAGGGAACAGTGGAGCTGAGAGAGGGGACAGTGAAGGTGACAGTGGAGCTGAGAGAGGGGACAGTGGATCTGAGAGAGGGGACAGTGAAGGTGACAGTGGAGCTGAGAGAGAGGACAGTGAGGGGACGGTGGAGCTGAGAGAGGGGAGAGTGAGGGAACAGTGGAGCTGAGAGAGGGGACAGTGAAGGGACAGTGGATCTGAGAGAGGGGACAGTGAGTAAACAGTGGAGCTGAGAGAGAGGACAGTGAGGGGACAGTGGAGCTGAGAGAGGGGACAGTGAGGGGACAGTGGAGCTGAGAGAGAGGACAGTGAGGGGACAGTGGAGCTGAGAGAGGGGACAGTGAGGGGACCGTGGAGCTGAGAGAGGGGACAGTGAGGGGACAGTGGAGCTGAGAGAGGGGACAGTGAAGGTGACAGTGGATCTGAGAGAGGGGACAGTGAAGGTGACAGTGGAGCTGAGAGAGGGGACAGTGGATCTGAGAGAGGGGACAGTGAAGGTGACGGTGGAGCTGAGAGAGGGGACAGTGAAGGTGACAGTGGAGCTGAGAGAGGGGACAGTGGATCTGAGAGAGGGGACAGTGAGGGGACAGTGGAGCTGAGAGAGAGGACAGTGAGGGGACAGTGGAGCTGAGAGAGGGGACAGTGAGGGGACAGTGGAGCTGAGAGAGAGGACAGTGAGGGGACAGTCGAGCTGAGAGAGGGGACAGTGAGGGGACAGTGGAGCTGAGAGAGGGGACAGTGAGGGAACAGTGGAGCTGAGAGAGGGGACAGTGAAGGGACAGTGGATCTGAGAGAGGGGACAGTGAGTAAACAGTGGAGCTGAGAGAGAGGACAGTGAGGGGACAGTGGAGCTGAGAGAGAGGACAGTGAGGGGACAGTGGAGCTGAGAGAGGGGACAGTGAGGGGACAGTGGAGCTGAGAGGGGGGACAGTGAGGGGACAGTGGAGCTGAGAGAGGGGACAGTGAGGGAACAGTGGAGCTGAGAGAGGGAACAGTGGAGCTGAGAGAGGGGACAGTGAGGGGACAGTGGAGCTGAGAGAGGGGACAGTGAGGGGACAGTGGAGCTGAGAGAGGGGACAGTGAGGGAACAGTGGAGCTGAGAGAGGGGACAGTGGAGCTGAGAGAGGGGACAGTGAGGGGACAGTGGAGCTGAGAGAGGTGACAGTGAGGGGACAGTGGAGCTGAGAGAGGGGACAGTGAGGGAACAGTGGAGCTGAGAGAGGGGACAGTGGAGCTGAGAGAGGGGACAGTGAGGGGACAGTGGAGCTGAGAGAGGGGACAGTGAGGGGACAGTGGAGCTGAGAGAGGGGACAGTGGAGCTGAGAGAGGGGACAGTGAGGGAACAGTGGAGCTGAGAGAGGGAACAGTAGAGCTGAGAGAGGGGACAGTGAGGGGACAGTGAGGGGACAGTAGTGCTGAGAGAGGGGACAGTGAGGGGACAGTGGAGCAGAGAGAGGGGACAGTGAGGGGACTGTGGAGCTGAGAGAGGGGACAGTGAGGGAACAGTGGAGCTGAGAGAGGGGACAGTGGAGCTGAGAGAGGGGACAGTGAGGGGACAGTGGAGCTGAGAGAGGGGACAGTGAGGGGACAGTGGAGCTGAGAGAGGGGACAGTGAGGGGACAGTGAAGCTGAGAGAGGGGACAGTGAGGGGACAGTGGAGCTGAGAGAGGGGACAGTGAGGGGACAGTGGAGCTGAGAGAGGGGACAGTGGAGCTGAGAGAGGGGACAGTGAGGGGACAGTGGAGCTGAGAGAGGGGACAGTGAGGGGACAGTGGAGCTGAGAGAGGGGACAGTGAGGGGACAGTGAAGCTGAGAGAGGGGACAGTGAGGGGACAGTGGAGCTGAGAGAGGGGACAGTGAGGGGACAGTGGAGCTGAGAGAGGGGACAGTGGAGCTGAGAGAGGGGACAGTGAGGGAACAGTGGAGCTGAGAGAGGGAACAGTGGAGCTGAGAGAGGGGACAGTGAGGGAACAGTGGAGCTGAGAGAGGGAACAGTAGAGCTGAGAGAGGGGGCAGTGAGGGGACAGTGAGGGGACAGTGGAGCAGAGAAAGGGGACAGTGAGTGTAGAAACATGGAGGTGGCTTTAATGTTCTGGCTGATTGTTGTACTACGCCACAGTGGTGGATGTGGTTCTGGTTTTCCAGCAGCAGAGGTCACTGTTGTATCAGAAAATAAACAAGACATTTCACTTTGATCTGGTAGTTTGTGTTTATTTGTTTATTTACTTGTTTTGCGACATGATGTAAACGAGTGAGTGATTACAGACAGAAGCAAGCAGAGAATAAGATCAAAGCAGATGATTTCAGTTGTTTATTAATCAGCAGGAAATGTTTATGACTGTTGTTTTAACCATTCACCATCAGCTACAGCTAATGATCTACCTCATTAATATTCATATATTTACTGTAAATATCAGACATATTACATCTTTAATAAACATCAAACACTTACTGAGACAGAATGCAGAATAAAAGCAGCGTGAGGAAACACCTGAACACACACACACACAGTGACCCGGAATGAGGATCCGACCCAGGACCCCGAGCCCCTGCATCTGTGAGGCAGCAAGAGACCTACAGCGCCACCTGCTGCCCGCAGACTTTGTTCTTTACTGAAATCAGGTGAAAGTGATAAGCTCAGGATCTGTTAATTACTAGAAACGTCCTGGACATTCTGTCTTTAAACTTTTCCTGATTTTCAGAAGATACAGATTATATTTTGCTGCCAGCGAGAAAAAAAGCAAAATTATCAGCTGTTTTTCCTTTTGCAGCCGGCATCTGCATGACTCCACCTTAACACCAACTCCACCTTAACACAGACTCCAACTTAAAATGGACTCCAAGTTAATACTAAGTCCACCTTAACACAGACTCCAACTTAAAATGGACTCCAAGTTAACACCAACTCCACCTTAACACCAACTCCACCTTAACACAGAGTCCACCTTAAAATTGACACCACCTTAACACCAACTCCACCGTGAAACTGACTCCACCTTACCACTGTCCACTTTCAGCCCGAGGCTTTACATCGACACATTTCAGTCTGGATCTAGAATTTCATTGGTTACTTCTGAGTGTAGACTTTTTTGGAGGACACTTGGATCTAATCTTTTTGGGGACATGATTTCCTGTATCTAGATTTTTGGGGATCTGGATTATTTGTATGTAGATGTTTGGGGGTTTTGATGATTTAACTATAAATGGTTTGTAGTCTAGATTTTTGGATCTAGATATGAGTGTAGAGGTTTTTGGATCTAGATTTGTAGTGTAGGTTTAGGGGGTCTATGCTTTTTGGATCCAGAGTTTTGGGGGTCTAGACTATGTTGGGTGTAATTTTAGGGGGTCTAGACTATGTTGGGTGTAGGTTTAAGGGGGTCTAGGCTTTTGGGATCTAGATTTTTGGGGGTCTAGACTATGCTGGGTGTAGGTTTGGGGGTCTAGACTTTTGGGATCTAGATTTTTGGGGGTCTAGACTATGTTGGGTGTAGGTTTAGGGGTGTAGACTTTTGGATCTTGATTTTTGGGGGTCTAGACTATGCTGGGTGTAGGTTTGGGGGTCTAGACTTTTGGGATCTAGATTTTTGGGGCTCTAGACTATGTTGGGTGTAGGTTTAGAGGGTCTAGGTTTTTTGGATCCAGATTTTTGGGGGTCTAGACTATGTTGGGTGTAGGTTTAGGGGGTCTAGACTTTCTTGGCACAGTCGCTACAGTAGACGTGTCCATTCTTGGAGACGAAGCGCTTGTCGGCGAGGTTCAGGGAGCACTTCTTGCAGATGAAGCAGTAATCGTGCCACGTTCCTCCCTCGAAGTTCACCACGTTGGTGGCTTTCCCGAAACCTGCGGAACAAGAACACGGTGACGGGACTTCCTCGTCCTCACTGCTCTCTAACGGCTCCACACCGCCCTGTCCCCGTCCCCTGTCCCCCAGGGACAGAAACATGGTGTGGAGCATCTGTTCATCAATACCAATCAATCAATCAATCAATCAATTAATCAATTAATCCAATCCAATTTTATTTATATAGAACAGACAGAAATGAATAACATCTCAGACAGGGGACCTCAGGGGGAACAACCACTAGGGGGTTTAAACCACTGTTTATTGTTTGTGTGTATATGTGTGTGTGTGTGTGTGTGTGTGTGTGTGTGTGTGTGTGTGTGTGTGTGTGTGAGAGAGACACTGACCGGTGATTGGGTTACTGCAGCCGGAGCACTTTTTGGCAACGCAGGTTTTGTAGCAGTTGACGCAGTAAACCTTCTCGCTGTGAGACGTGAAACGAGTTCCGGCAAGAGGCGTCCGGCACGACACACACACAAAACAGGCGGAGTGATACGGCCGGTCCTCATAGTTCACTCCACCAGTTGTGATCGCCTAGACACACACACACACACGTTATTGATCAGTGTAATTGATGTTATTGATCAGTGTGATCAGAGTGACTGATGTTATTGATTGGTGTGGTCAGTGTGACAGATGTTATTGATCAGTGTGATCAGAGTGACTGATATTACTGATTAGTGTGATCAGAGTGACAGATGTTATTGATCAGTGTGATCAGAGTGACTGATATTACTGATTAGTGTGATCAGAGTGACTGATGTTATTGATCAGTGTGATCAGAGTGACTGATATTACTGATTAGTGTGATCAGAGTGACTGATGTTATTGATCAGTGTGATCAGAGTGACTGATATTACTGATTAGTGTGATCAGAGTGACTGATGTTACTGATTAGTGTGATCAGAGTGACTGGTGTTACTGATTAGTGTGATCAGAGTGACTGATATTACTGATTAGTGTGATCAGAGTGACTGATGTTATTGATCAGTGTGATCAGAGTGACTGATATTACTGATTAGTGTGATCAGAGTGACTGATGTTATTGATCAGTGTGATCAGAGTGACTGATATTACTGATTAGTGTGATCAGAGTGACTGATGTTATTGATCAGTGTGATCAGAGTGACTGATATTACTGATTAGTGTGATCAGAGTGACTGATGTTATTGATCAGTGTGATCAGAGTGACTGATATTACTGATTAGTGTGATCAGAGTGACTGATGTTATTGATCAGTGTGATCAGTGTAATTGATGTTATTGATCAGTGTGATCAGAGTGACTGATATTACTGATTAGTGTGATCAGAGTGACTGGTGTTACTGATTAGTGTGATCAGAGTGACTGATGTTATTGATCAGTGTGATCAGAGTGACTGATATTACTGATTAGTGTGATCAGAGTGACAGATGTTATTGATCAGTGTGATCAGAGTGACTGATGTTACTGATTAGTGTGATCAGAGTGACTGGTGTTACTGATTAGTGTGATCAGAGTGACTGATATTACTGATTAGTGTGATCAGAGTGACTGATGTTATTGATCAGTGTGATCAGAGTGACTGATATTACTGATTAGTGTGATCAGAGTGACTGATGTTATTGATCAGTGTGATCAGAGTGACTGATATTACTGATTAGTGTGATCAGAGTGACTGATGTTATTGATCAGTGTGATCAGTGTAATTGATGTTATTGATCAGTGTGATCAGAGTGACTGATATTACTGATTAGTGTGATCAGAGTGACTGATGTTATTGATCAGTGTGATCAGAGTGACTGATATTACTGATTAGTGTGATCAGAGTGACTGATGTTATTGATCAGTGTGACAGATGTTATTGATCAGTGTGTTCAGAGTGACTGATGTTATTGATTGGTGTGATCAGTGTGACTAATGTTATTGATCGGTGTGATCAGAGTGACTGATGTTACTGATTAGTGTGATCAGAGTGACTGATGTTATTGATCAGTGTGATCAGTGTAATTGATGTTATTGATCAGTGTGATTAGAGTGACTGATGTTATTGATTGGCGTGATCAGGGTGACTGATGTTATTGATCGGTGTGATCAGTGTGACAAATGTTATTGATCAGGGACCTGGTTGCAGCCGGCGCAGAGCTTGGCGAACTTCTTCTCGTGGCAGGAGCTGCAGTAGATGTTATCGTTCTTCTTCAGGAAGCTCTGAGAAGCAATGGGTTTCTTACACTCAGAACAGGTAAAACACTCGTCATGGTACGAGTTCCCCTTATACTCCACACTCTCCACTCCTGCAGAGAGAGAGAGAGAGAGAGAGAGAGAGAGAGAAAGAGAGAGAGAGAGAGAGAGAGAGAGAGAGAGAAGGTGGGGAGAGGAAGAGCAATCAGTTTAGATGTCACAAGACATCATAAAATCTGAGTGAGATCTGAGTGTGCAGCTTTCCTCCCTCTCTCTCTCTCTCTCTCTCTCTCTCTCTCTCTGTCTGTCTCTCTGTCTCTCTCTCTCTCTCTGTCTGCCTCTCTCTCTCTCTCTCTCTGTCTGTCTGTCTATCTCTCTCTCTCTGCCTCTCTTGTCCTCTCTAATCTGATAGAGTGT
>NC_089817.1:35179307-35251807 GCF_029633855.1 Hoplias malabaricus
ACAGACGGAGTGAAGTTCAACACGCCTCACGTGTCTGCGTTGATATCACTTCTCTCTGAAACATTCTCAACATCTCAACATGAGCTGCTGGTTTCTCATTCAGTGCTGTCTGAGGGCTAGAAGGTCATTATATTTAGAAAGTAATATCCACATGTTCAGACACAACACTGGAATGTTTTTCTTTGAGCTTCTGTAGTTAAGTGATGAACACAGAACAGATTTGTGTTTTCACTGCGGTTTACAGAACGGACACCATTCCCAAACAAACGTGTAACTGGTTTTGTGTGGTGACAATAGGAGCAGAAATGAGACGAGTTGAGACACACTGTGACTTGTCCAGCAGCGCCCCAGCAGAGACATGTCTGCAGTGCTGAGTGGACGGTAGTGGACAGTGGAATAAGAGAAGAGTGGCTGACCACCTCCGCTTCCCTCAGTGGAGCGAGAAACGTTAATCAGAAACAGACTTTCTCTTACAGGACGTGTTTTTTACATTCGCCAGAACATTCCAAGCAGCTCCCGACGCCCACACACACACACACACACTCACACACCACCACACTCTCCCAGCTCAGGACTGTGTTCCCTGAAGTGATGGAGCTCTGGGACGAGTGAGACCTAGAACTAATCTTCCAACATCAGCAACGACTTCACTGAATATCATCAAACCCTCACAGCAATGTTCACTACATTTGCATTAAATCCCCGGCCTGAGGAGCAGAGACGGTGCAGTGAGGAGGAACACACTCCTGATCAGATGTGTCCAGATACTTCTGTCATCGTGAGTAGCACTTTATTAAAGTGTGACTTGCTCATTTCCTCAGACGCTGAACTGCGCACTAACACTTTCCTCTGGGCTCTTAGCAACACTTTCATCACATAAACAAACAAACAAACAAACAAACAGATAAACAAACAGATAAACACATAAATAAACAAACTCTCAGACTCACCGCGTCTCTCCCCTTTCTCCAGGAATCTCTGCGCTCTGAGCTCCAGCTGCAGAAGAGAGAGAGAGAGAGAGAGAGAGAGAGAGAGAGAGAGGTGTGTGTGTGTGTGTGTGTGTGTTCCGCCCTATGCTTACACCCACTCTCTGCCTCGCCTCATGCTTACATCCAATCTCTCTCTCTCTCTCTCTCTGACGCACACACACAACACACACACACACACACACACACACACACCCCTCAGATGTGCCTCTAATGGAGGAAGAGAGGGCTGGAAAATAGAATGTCTTTTTTTGGTTCATAAAAAACAATTTGTTTATAAGTAATATATAAGAAGGGGTTACTAGGTTGGCAACTATAGTATTTCATGTGGTTGCTAGGGTATTACTAGGTGGTTGCTATGGTCCCAGTGGTGGCTAAGGTGTTCCTAAGTGGTTGCTAGGGTGTTGCTCGGTGGATGCAATCGTCCAGGTGGCTTTTATGGTTGCCAAGTGGTTGCTAGGGTGTTGCTAGGTAGTTACCATGGTCCAGGTGGTTATTAAGGTGTTAGTCAGTGATCACTATGGTCCCAGATGTTTGCTGAAGGTGCTGCTATGTGGCTGATATTTTGCTAGTTAGTAGCTAGGTCATTACTGGGTCACTGCTATGGTCCTAGATGATTACTTGGGTGTTGCTAGGTGTTTGCTATAGTGTTTTTTAACGGACAGTATAGTCCCAGGTGGTTGTTAGGGTGTTGCTAGGTGGTTGCTTTATTGTTTTGCCTAGTGGATATCATGGTCCAGATGGTTGCTAAGGTGCTGCTAGGTGGTTTATATGGTGCCAGTTGGTGGAAAAGTAGTTGCTGGGTGCTATGGTCCCAGGTGTTTATTAGGGCGTTGTTAGGTTATTGTAATAGGGTTTCTAGGTGGGTGCTATAGTCCCAGGTGGTTGCTATGGTGCCAGGTGTTTGCTAGTGTGCTGCTAGGAGGTTGCTATGGTCCCAAGTGGCTGCTATGTGTGTTGCTAGGTGAATGCCATGTGCCTGGTGGTTGCTAGGTTGTGGTTAGATTATTGTATCAGGAAGGAAGTACAAACTTTTGCACCTCATTTATTGAATCATCGGCCTGAACAATTACAATATGGAGAGGATCAGAAAACAACAGCAAACAATAACAACAGAAATCAGAAAACAATAGCGTGGTGTTTCTTTGTTGTTAAAATGAACAATGGCAGAAATGTGAGAAAAGGAAACTTTACTAAAGCAGAACTGAACTCATGAACTTCTTTCACAAGACTCCAGACCGCGGGCTCTTACACAACCTCCACCACTCACACTGACCTACAGCAGGGGGACAGAAGTATACAGACAACCCCTCAGCTACTGTGCACAGAGTGTGTATCACCTCCCACACATGAGCCTCATGACAGGGACAGGGACAGAGAAAGGGACAGGGACAGAGACAGGGACTGAGACAGGGACAGGGACAGGGACAGGGACAGAGACAGGGACAGAGACAGAGACAGAGACAGAGACAGGGACTGAGACAGAGACAGGGACAGAGACAGGGACAGGGACTGAGACTGAGACAGAGACAGGGACAGGAGCTGAGACAGGGACAGGGACAGGTTACAGAGACAGAGACAGGAGCTTGGACAGAGACAAGGACTGAGACTGAGACTGAGACAGGGACAGAGACAGAGACATAGACAGGGACAGAGACAGAGACAGAGACAAAGACAGAGACAAAGACAGAGACAGAGACAGAGACAGAGACAGGGACAGGAGCTTGGACAGAGACAAGGACTGAGACAGAGACAGAGACAGAGACAGAGACAGGGACAGAGACAGAGACAGAGACAGGGACAGGGACAGAGACAGAGACAGAGACAGAGACAGAGACAGAGACAGGGACAGAGACATAGACAGGGACAGGGACAGGAGCTGAGACAGAGACAAAGACAGGCTCACATTCATTAATATCATATCCGAACATTGCTTCACCTTCCTGTCACTCATTAGTGTGACCTCTGCTGGTCAGTCGTTGGTCAGTCACTGGTCAGTCACAGGTCAGTCACCCATCACTTACAGGTTAGTCATTGGTCAGTAGCCGGTCAGTGAGCAAGTCATTCACTAGTCAGTCACTTGCCAGTCTTTGGCCAGTCACTGGTCAGTCATTGGTCAGTCGCCGTCAGTCCAGTTACAGTGGAACCAGAGGAACCTGGCGGACAGGTGGGAGTGGACTGTTTTTACTGTGAAGGTGGTCACAGTCTGTCACGCAGCGCCTCTGAAAGGGGCGGAGCCAGGGGAGTCCGAGGTTGCGGAGTCTCTTCGGCTGGTGACCCCAGGGCAGAGTGGGCAGGGAGGGGTTAGTGAGGTCATCAGAAGACAGAAGGTCACTGTACAGCTGACTAGACGATTCACTCAAAATCAGCTCTGAATGTTCATCCTGCTCGCCACGCACATTCTGACGGAAAATAATAACAATAATAACATTCATTTACTCATTCATTCATAGTCTGTAACCCTTATCCAGTTCAGGGCGGCGGTGGGTCCAGAGCCTACCCGGAATCACTGGGCACAAGGCGGGAATACACCCTGGAGGGGAGCAAGTCCTTCACAGGGCAACACACACTCACACATTCACTCACACACTCATAATAGCAACATGTTAATAATTCTATATGTACAATAATAATTCTAATAATGATGATAATATTGTAAATAATAACAAATAATATTTATAAAAAGAATAATAATCATTAATAATAATATAAATATAATAATAAATATAAAGTAATACTATATATAACAATAATAATAATAATAGTAGAGATAAGACAGATACAATAAGTACATAATCAATAATCACCATAATATTAATTAAATAATTAAAACATTAAAAATATAAATATATATTAAATTAATAACACTAATGTTTTGTGAAATAATATGAAAAAAGTAAGCGGTGAATTATTTATAGTTTATTAACGTAATGAGGCAGTAAATGATGATATATTTATGAGATATTAATAGTGAAACTCTGTGGGCCTGGTTCCGGTTGTGTACCTGATATTCGGGGGCGGGGCAGAGGCAGCGCGCTAAAGGAGAACAGCAGGCCGGCAGGGTGTTAGTGAGGGGCGGGGCACTGTGGGTCAGCAGGGGTTTCAGATATCTGCAGGGAACTGAGCTCAGGAGAACACACACACACACACAGCAAACTCTGGATGACAGCGCCCCCTGCTGTCCATTTCTCATACAGTTTATTTTGTCATGTGTATTTTAGTAGCATACAGCCCCCCCCCCCCCCCCACACACACTCACACACAACAAACCATACCCCCCCCCCCCACGCACACACACACACACACCAAGCTACCCCCCCACCCCCACCTCCTCCATCCTCCAAAAAGATACTTTTGGTCAAAGGTGTGCCACAGTCTGATCGGCCAAGTAGCATCTCTGTAACTCTCCACTTCATCCTGAGAGGGAGAGAGCGAGTGAGCGAGCGAGAGAGAGAGAGAGAGAGAGAGAGAGAGAGAGAGAGAGAGAGAGAGAGAGAGAGAGAGAGAGAGAGACAGAGAGAGAGTGAGAGAGAGTGAGAGAGACAGAGAGAGAGAGAGAGAGAGAGAGAGAGAGAGAGAGAGAGAGACTGTGTGTGAGTGACTGTGTGAGTGTGTGAGTGACTGGGGTAATGTGTGAGTGACTGTGTGAATGTGTGGGTAACTGTGTGAGTTACAGTGTGAGTGTGTGGGTGACTGTGTGAATGTGTGAGTGTGTGGGTGACTGTGTGAGTGTGTGAGTGACTGGATGAGTGTGTGAGTGACTGGGTGAGTGTGTGAGCGACTGTGTGAATGTGTGAGTGACAGTGTGAGTTACAGTGTGAGTGTGTGGGTGACTGTGTGAATGTGTGTGTGACTGTGTGAGTGTGTGGGTGACTGTGTGAATGTGTGAGTGACTGTGTGAGTGTGTGGGTGACTGTGTGAGTGTGTGAGTTACAGTGTGAGTGTGTGAGTGACTGGAGGAGTGTGTGAGTGACTGGGTGAGTGTGTGAGTGACTGTGTGAATGTGTGAGTGACAGTGTGAGTGTGTGGGTGACTGAGTGACTGTGTGAATGTGTGAGTGACTGTGTGAGTGTGTGGGTGACTGTGTGAGTGTGTGGGTGACTGTGTGAGTGTGTGAGTTACAGTGTGATTGTGTGAGTGACTGGATGAGTGTGTGAGTGACTGGGTGAGTGTGTGAGTGACTGTGTGAATGTGTGGGTGATTGTGTGAGTTACAGTGTGAGTGTGTGGGTGACTGTGTGAATGTGTGAGTGACTGTGTGAGTGTGTGGGTGACTGTGAGAGTCTGTGGGTGACGGTGTGAGTGACTGGATGAGTGTGGGTGACTGTGTGAGTGACTGGGGTGAATGTGTGAGTGACATTGTGAGTGTGTGACTGATTGGGGTGAATGTGTGAGTGACTGGATGAGTGTGTGAGTGACTGTGTGAGTGTTTGGGTGACTTTGTGAGTGTGTGGGTGACAGTGTGAGTGTGTGAGTGTGTGAGTTACAGTGTGAGTGTGTGAGTGACTGGATGAGTGTGTGAGTGACTGTGTGAGTGACTGGATGAGTGTGTGAGTGACTGTGTGAATGTGTAGGTGACTGTGTGAGTTACAGTGTGAGTGTGTGGGTGACTGTGTGAGTATGTGGGTGACTGAGTGAGTGTGTGAGTTACAGCGTGAGTGTGTGAGTGACTGTGTGAGTTACAGTGTGAGTGTGTGAGTGACTGGATGAGTGTGTGGGTGATATTGTGAGTGTGTGAGTGATTGGAGTGAATGTGTGAGTGACTGGATGAGTGTGTGAGTGTCTGTGGTGAATGTGTGAGTGTCTGTGGTGAATGTGTGAGTGTCCGTGGTGAATGTGTGAGTGACAGTGTGAGTGTGTGAGTGACAGTGTGATTGTGTGAGTGACTGGATGAGTGTGTGAGTGTCTGTGGTGAATGTGTGAGTGACAGTGTGAGTGTGTGGGTGACTGTGTGAATGTGTGAATGACTGTGTGAGTGTGTGGGTGACTGTGTGAGTGTGTGAGTTACAGTGTGAGTGTGTGAGTGACTGTGTGAGTTACAGTGTGAGTGTGTGAGTGACTGGATGAGTGTGTGAGTGACTGTGTGAGTGACTGGATGAGTGTGTGGGTGACTGTGTGAGTGACTGGGGTGAATGTGTGAGTGACATTGTGACGTGTGTAAGTGATTAGGGTGAATGTGTAATTGACTGTGTGAGTGACTGTATGAGTGTGTGAGTGACTGTGTGAGTGTATGGGTGACTGTGAGTGTGTGGGGGACTGTGTGAGTGTGTGAGTTACAGTGTGAGTGTGTGAGTAACTGGGTTGAATGAGTGAGTGACTGTGTGAGTGACGGTGTGGCTGTGTGAGTGTGTGAGTGACTGAATGAGTGTGTGAGTGTCTGTGGTGAATGTGTGAGTGACAGTGGTAGTGTGTGACAGTGTGAGTGACTGGGTGAGGGTGATGTTGCCCGGGGGGCTGGGAGGGGGCATGACACACTGAATCAGAGGTTTACAGTCAACACTGGACGTATTTACAGTGTGTAATATTTTGGTTGAAAACAAACACTTACTGCCTCCTCCTGATCGTCCTCTACCCCCACTCTGGAGAACACACACACACACACACAGAGAGAGAGAGAGAGAGAGAGAGAGAGAGAGAGAGAGAGAGAGAGAGAGAGAGAGAGAGAGAGAGAGAGAGAGAGAGAGAGATTAGGCAATGAGAATACACACACAAAAAATTAAAATACAGTTTATCTCTTTCCACCATCCACCATAATTATCTGCGTCTGTGATGGTCTGTGGTGGTCTTTGTTGGTCTCATTGTTTGGTGGTCTGTGATTGTCTTTGATGGTCTGTGATTGTGCAGTGATCTGTGATGGTCTGTGGTGATCTGTGATGATCTTTGATGGTCTGTAGTGATCTCTGATGGTCTGTTATGGTCTGTGATTGTGCAGTGTTCTGTAATTATCTGTGGTGGTCGTTGTTGGTCTGTGGTTGTCTGTGATATTCAGTTATGGTCTGTGATTGTGCAGTGATCTGTAATGGTCTTTGGTGGTTGTTGTTGGTCTGTGGTGGTCTGTAATGATCTTTGATGGCTTGCGGTGGTCTGTGATAATGTTTGATGGTCTGTGGTGATCTGCGATGATCTTTGATGGTCTGTAGTGATCTCTGATGGTCTGTTATGGTCTGTGATTGTGCAGTGATCTGTGATGGTCTGTGGTGGTCTTTGATGGTCTGTGGTGATCTGTGATGATCAGTTATGCTCTGTGATTGTGCAGTAGTCTGTGATTGTCTGTAATACCTGATCTTCATGTACTTCAGTACAGGTGTGGTTCCTCCTCCAAACACCCAGACGGTGAAGAAGACGATGAGGAGTGTGGTGGAGAACATCATCTTCCTGGCGTAGGTGGAGGTGTCTCTGATGGACAGAGCAAATGCCATCGCCCCCCGCAGGCCTGAGGTCACATTTCACCACATCATTATCCCTTTAAATCGCACACAAGTAGTTTCTGACTCATTAAAAGAAATGGAGAAACTGAGTGGTCAGTGTCAGTGAGAGGAAGAGGACCGAGCTGAAAGCTTTAGCTGATGATGACGTAGGCACCTGTAAATATTAATAACCATTTTGTGATGAGATGTAAACCGTTAATCTGAGGACACAGTTAACCCCCCGGGGCTGCAGCTGCTGCTAAACACGAATGAGTGAGTTAAAGGCTTCAGTTTCACCTGCGAACATCATCACGTGCTGGAACCTGGGGCTGATGCGGTTCGATCGCCCGAGGTTCAGCAGGAAAGAGAGAGGGTAGATATTAGCGGCTCGTCCCAGGAATATCGCCAACTGGACGAGGACAGTCAAGGGAAAGATGAATGGAGACACTTTACAAGACTCTGAGGTAAAGAGACAGAGACACAGAAACAGCACAAAAGATCCACAACACAGAAAACAATCCCAGAATGCTTTGAAGAGCCAAATTCATTCATTTGTTTGTTTGGTTGTTTGTTTGATGGAGGATACGAAAGCCCCGCTGATGAAGACAGGGTTAAAGACGTGCTGCTGGAAGGAGAAGAGTGTGAGACCCATGTAGGAGAAGATGAAACTCTCAGCCAGAAAATTCAGCAACTCAAACAGCTACAGGAGAGAAACACACACACACACACACACACACACACAGATTACTGTACACAGCACCCTGTACAACACTAAGGATGTCAGAATGTTTTTAAATCCAGCTGCATTAGTTTCTAAACACTTGGTAAACTCTCAGCAAAACATTAGCCAAAGGCGCCACACTGCCCTCTGCTGGAGAAGAGAGTCCAAACACATCATGGAACTATGTATAATAGTGTGTGTGTGTGTGTGTGTGTGTGTGTGTGTGTGTGTGTGTGTGTGTGTGTGTGTGTGTGTGTGTGTGTGTTACCTCTCTGGTCCGTTTCTTGGATTCTTCTGATAGGTTGCTGTGAGTGTAGTGAGCCTGAGTGATTCCACAGAATAACACAGCAACTACACCTACGCACACACACACACACACACACACACACACACACACACACAGTTGCTTTTGTTAGTTTGCTGCTCACTGATGTGTGCTCACCCCCTGCCTGCAGTGCTGTCTGTGCTGAAAGTCCTGAAGTTGCTGTAAAGCTGTATTTGAACAAGGGGCTACACTGTGTCCTATGTTCACCTTGTTTATTTATTGTGTTGGTTATTTATCTTGTTGTTTATTTATTATGTTTTTCTATATCTTGTTGTTTATTTATCTTGTTGTTTCTTTATCATGTTGTTTCTTTATCTTGTTGTTTATTTATCTTGTTGTTTATTTATCATGTTGTTTATTTATCTTGTTGTTTTTTTATCATGTTGTTTATTTATCATGTTGTTTATTTATCTTGTTGTTTTTTTATCATGTTGTTTATTTATCATGTTGTTTATTTATCTTGTTGTTTTTTTATCATGTTGTTTATTTATCATGTTGTTCCTTTATCTTGTTGTTTTTTATCATGATGATTATTTATCTTGTTGTTTTTTATTGTGTTGTTTATTTATCTTGTTGTTTATTTACATGGTGCTAATGTTTTCTCAGTTACCTGTGATGCTGCAGGCCTCAGCCAATAGGAAGGTGCTCCAGGACAAGAGGAAGAAGAGAGACGTTTCAAACAATGGAAAGTCCCTCAGTCTTGTCAACTTTGTCACCTACACACACACATCAATATTAATGATCCCATCTGTGTGCGTGTGTGTGTGTGTGTGTGTGTGTGTGTGTGTGTGTGTGTGTGTGTGTGGTGTGTGTGTGTGTGTGTTTCTGTGTGTTTATGTTTACCATGGTTGCCATGATTGGGTTGTTGTTTGTTTATATAAACGCGAGGAGTGATAATGATGTTTGAGGTGCCTGTGTTGCTGTTTGTTTATTTGTTTGTTTACCAGAGCGGTGATGATTCCAGTTGCGGTGCCGAGAGCAAATGAACCACTGAGGACGCCCAGGAACACGCCTACAGACCCAAGCATGGCTCCTCCATCAAACGAGCTGCCGCTGGAACTGATTGGTCGATATGCCACAACAGACCTGAAACCAACACAATTCAATCAGACTGGGCTCTACTCTCAGTACAACTGTGTGTGTGTGTGTGTGTGTGTAAACTCACGATGAGAGAACTATGGCCACAGCATCGTTCAGAACACTTTCCCCAAACAACAGAGCATAAAGATCCACATCCACCTTCAGCTCATTAAAGATCGCCAGAACAGTCACTAAACAAACACACACACACACACACACACACACACACACACACACACACACACACACACACACAGAGCTCATGAAACATTGCTGGACTACATTAAACACAGATGATGTAATGAAAGCAGGACATGAATCAGGACTTGAAGTGATACACAAGGCAAGACGGGAGGGGGACCTGAGGCAGGACGGGATGGGTGCCTGAGGCAGATGGGAGACATGGCATGAGGCAGGATGGGAGGCAGACAGGACAAAGGCTGGAAATGAGGCTGAATGTCAGGAGAGGTGTGTTGCAGGACAAGACGGGATGTGGGACGGGGGACGGGGGAAAGGACAGGATGCAGGAAGGAGGACGGAGACAGAATTGGACAGGAGACAAGATGGAATGTGGGATGGAGGACGGGACAGGACAGGGGCCAGGACGGGGGACAGGACAGTGCAGAGGAGGGGGGAAAGTATAAACTGCTGTACCTGGGTCTGTTGCGGAGATAATGGCTCCAAAGAACAGACAGTCTGTGAGGAAGAATTCTCCCCCAAGCTGACCCAGCGCACTCATCACCGCAACACACCCGAACATCACCACCCTGAACACCAGAACAGCGTTCCTTTACAATAACACACTGGAACACCACCCCCCTGAACACCAGAACAGCGTTCCTTTACAATAACACACTGGAACACCACCCCCCTGAACACCAGAACAGTGTTCCTTTACAATAACACACAGGAACACCACCCCCCTGAACACCAGAACAGTGTTCCTTTACAATAACACACTGGAACACCACCCCCCCTGAACACCAGAACAGTGTTCCTTTACAATAACACACTGGAACACCACCCCCTGAACACCAGAACAGTGTTCCTTTACAATAACACACAGGAACACCACCCCCCTGAACACCAGAACAGTGTTCCTTTACAATAACACACTGGAACACCACCCCCCTGAACACCAGAACAGTGTTCCTTTACAATAACACACTGGAACACCTCCCCCCTGAACACCAGAACAGTGTTCCTTTACAATAACACACTGGAACACCACCCCCCTGAACACCAGAACAGCGTTCCTTTACAATAACACACTGGAACACCACCCCCCTGAACACCAGAACAGTGTTCCTTTACAATAACACACAGGAACACCACCCCCCTGAACACCAGAACAGTGTTCCTTTACAATAACACACTGGAACACCACCCCCCTGAACACCAGAACAGTGTTCCTTTACAATAACACACTGGAACACCTCCCCCCTGAACACCAGAACAGTGTTCCTTTACAATAACACACTGGAACACCACCCCCCTGAACACCAGAACAGTGTTCCTTTACAATAACACACAGGAACACCACCCCCCTGAACACCAGAACAGTGTTCCTTTACAATAACACACTGGAACACCTCCCCCCTGAACACCAGAACAGCAGTCCTTTACAATAACACACTGGAACACCACACCCCTGAACACCAGAACAGTGTTCCTTTACAATAACACACTGGAACACCACCCCCCTGAACACCAGAACAGTGTTCCTTTACAATAACACACTGGAACACCACCCCCCTGAACACCAGAACAGTGTTCCTTTACAATAACACACTGGAACACCAACCCCCTGAACACCAGAACAGCGTTCCTTTACAATAACACACTGGAACACCACCCCCCTGAACACCAGAACAGCGTTCTTTTATAATAACACACCGGAACACCACCCCCCTGAACACCAGAACAGCGTTCCTTTACAATAACACACTGGAACACCGCCCCCCTGAACACCAGAACAGCGTTCTTTTATACTAACACACTGGAACGCCACCCCCCTGAACACCAGAACAGTGTTCCTTTACAATAACACACTGGAACACCACCCCCTGAACACCAGAACAGCGTTCCTTTATAATAACACACTGGAACACCACCCCCCTGAACACCAGAACAGTGTTCCTTTACAATAACACACTGGAACACCACCCCCCTGAACACCAGAACAGCGTTCCTTTACAATAGCACACTGGAACACCACCCCCTGAACACCAGAACAGTGTTCCTTTACAATAACACACTGGAACACCACCCCCCTGAACACCAGAACAGCGTTCCTTTACAATAACACACTGGAACACCACCCCCCTGAACACCAGAACAGTGTTCCTTTACAATAACACACTGGAACACCACCCCCCTGAACACCAGAACAGCGTTCCTTTACAATAACACACTGGAACACCACCCCCCTGAACACCAGAACAGTGTTCTTTTATAATAACACACCGGAACACCACCCCCCTGAACACCAGAACAGCGTTCCTTTACAATAACACACTGGAACATCACCCCCCTGAACGCCAGAACAGCGTTCTTTCACAATAACACACTGGAACATCACCCCCCTGAACACCAGAACAGCGTTCCTTTATAATAACACACTGGAACACCACCCCCCTGAACACCAGAACAGTGTTCCTTTACAATAACACATTGGAACACCACCCCCCTGAACACCAGAACAGCGTTCCTTTACAATAGCACACTGGAACACCACCCCCTGAACACCAGAACAGTGTTCCTTTACAATAACACACTGGAACACCACCCCCCTGAACACCAGAACAGCGTTCCTTTACAATAACACACTGGAACACCACCCCCCTGAACACCAGAACAGTGTTCCTTTACAATAACACACTGGAACACCACCCCCCTGAACACCAGAACAGCGTTCCTTTACAATAACACACTGGAACACCACCCCCCTGAACACCAGAACAGTGTTCTTTTATAATAACACACCGGAACACCACCCCCCTGAACACCAGAACAGCGTTCCTTTACAATAACACACTGGAACATCACCCCCCTGAACGCCAGAACAGCGTTCTTTCACAATAACACACTGGAACACCACCCCCTGAACACCAGAACAGCGTTCCTTTACAATAACACACTGGAACACCACCCCCTGAACACCAGAACAGCGTTCCTTTACAATAACACACTGGAACACCAACCCCCTGAACACCAGAACAGCGTTCCTTTATTATAACACACTGGAACACCACCCCCTGAACACCAGAACAGCGTTCCTTTACAATAACACACTGGAACACCAACCCCCTGAACACCAGAACAGCGTTCTTTCACAATAACACACTGGAACACCACCCCATGAACACCAGAACAGCGTTCCTTTACAATAACACACTGGAACACCACCCCCTGAACACCAGAACAGTGTTCCTTTACAATAACACACTGGAACACCAACCCCCTGAACACCAGAACAGCGTTCCTTTACAATAACACACTGGAACACCACCCCCCTGAACACCAGAACAGCGTTCTTTTATAATAACACACCGGAACACCACCCCCCTGAACACCAGAACAGCGTTCCTTTACAATAACACACTGGAACACCGCCCCCCTGAACACCAGAACAGCGTTCTTTTATAACAACACACTGGAACACCACCCCCCTGAACACCAGAACAGTGTTCCTTTACAATAACACACTGGAACACCACCCCCTGAACACCAGAACAGCGTTCCTTTATAATAACACACTGGAACACCACCCCCCTGAACACCAGAACAGTGTTCCTTTACAATAACACACTGGAACACCACCCCCCTGAACACCAGAACAGCGTTCCTTTACAATAGCACACTGGAACACCACCCCCTGAACACCAGAACAGTGTTCCTTTACAATAACACACTGGAACACCACCCCCCTGAACACCAGAACAGTGTTCCTTTACAATAACACACTGGAACACCACCCCCCCTGAACACCAAAACAGCGTTCCTTTACAATAACACACTGGAACACCACCCCCCTGAACACCAGAACAGTGTTCTTTTATAATAACACACCGGAACACCACCCCCCTGAACACCAGAACAGCGTTCTTTCACAATAACACACTGGAACACCACCCCCTGAACACCAGAACAGCGTTCCTTTACAATAACACACCGGAACACCACCCCCCTGAACACCAGAACAGTGTTCTTTTATAATAACACACCGGAACACCACCCCCCTGAACACCAGAACAGCGTTCCTTTACAATAACACACTGGAACACCTCCCCCCTGAACACCGGAACAGCGTTCCTTTACAATAACACACTGGAACACCACCCCCCTGAACACCAGAACAGCGTTCCTTTACAATAGCACACTGGAACACCACCCCCCCTGAACACCAGAACAGCGTTCCTTTACAACAGCACACTGGAACACCACCCCCCTGAACACCAGAACAGCGTTCCTTTACAATAACACACTGGAACACCACCCCCCTGAACACCAGAACAGCGTTCCTTTACAATAACACACTGGAACACAACCCCCTGAACACCAGAACAGTTTTCCTTTACAATAACACACTGGAACACCACCCCCCTGAACACCAGAACAGCGTTCCTTTACAATAACACACTGGAACACCACCCCCCTGAACACCAGAACAGTGTTCCTTTACAATAACACACTGGAACACCACCCCCCTGAACACCAGAACAGCATTCCTTTACAATAACACACTGGAACACCACCCCCCTGAACACCGGAACAGCGTTCCTTTACAATAACACACCCGAACACCACCCCCCTGAACACCAGAACAGCGTTCCTTTACAATAACACACTGGAACACCTCCCCCCTGAACACCAGAACAGAGTTCCTTTACAATAACACACTGGAACACCTCCCCCCAGAACACCAGAACAGCGTTCCTTTACAATAACACACTGGAACACCACCCCCCTGAACACCAGAACAGTGTTCCTTTACAATAACACACTGGAACACCACCCCCCCTGAACACCAGAACAGTGTTCCTTTACAATAACACACTGGAACACCACCCCCCTGAACACCAGAACAGTGTTCCTTTACAATAACACACTGGAACACCACCCCCCCTGAACACCAGAACAGTGTTCCTTTACAATAACACACTGGAACACCACCCCCTGAACACCAGAACAGCGTTCCTTTACAATAACACACTGGAACACCTCCCCCCTGAACACCGGAACAGCGTTCCTTTACAATAACACACTGGAACACCACCCCCCTGAACACCAGAACAGCGTTCCTTTACAATAACACACTGGAACACCACCCCCTGAACACCAGAACAGAGTTCCTTTACAATAACACACTGGAACACCACCCCCTGAACACCAGAACAGAGTTCCTTTACAATAACACACTGGAACACCACCCCCCTGAACACCAGAACAGCGTTCCTTTACAATAACACACTGGAACACCACCCCCCTGAACACCAGAACAGTGTTCCTTTACAATAACACACTGGAACACCACCCCCCTGAACACCAGAACAGTGTTCCTTTACAATAACACACTGGAACACAACCCCCCTGAACACCAGAACAGTGTTCCTTTACAATAACACACTGGAACACCACCCCCCTGAACACCAGAACAGCGTTCCTTTACAATAACACACTGGAACACCACCCCCTGAACACAGGAACAGCGTTCCTTTACAATAACACACCCGAACACCACCCCCCTGAACACTAGAACAGCGTTCCTTTACAATAACACACTGGAACACCACCCCCCTGAACACCAGAACAGCGTTCCTTTACAATAACACACTGGAACACCACCCCCCTGAACACCGGAACAGCGTTCCTTTACAATAACACACTGGAACACCACCCCCCTGAACACCAGAACAGCGTTCCTTTACAATAACACACTGGAACACCACCCCCCTGAACACCAGAACAGCGTTCCTTTACAATAACACACTGGAACACCACCCCCCTGAACACCGGAACAGCGTTCCTTTACAATAACACACCCGAACACCACCCCCCTGAACACCAGAACAGCATTCCTTTACAATAACACACTGGAACACCACCCCCCTGAACACCAGAACAGCGTTCCTTTACAATAACACACTGGAACACCACCCCCCTGAACACCGGAACAGCGTTCCTTTACAATAACACACCCGAACACCACCCCCCTGAACACCAGAACAGCGTTCCTTTACAATAACACACCCGAACACCACCCCCCTGAACACTAGAACAGCGTTCCTTTACAATAACACACCCGAACACCACCCCCCTGAACACCAGAACAGCATTCCTTTACAATAACACACTGGAACACCACCCCCCTGAACACCAGAACAGCGTTCCTTTACAATAACACACTGGAACACCACCCCCCTGAACACCGGAACAGCGTTCCTTTACAATAACACACCCGAACACCACCCCCCTGAACACCAGAACAGCGTTCCTTTACAATAACACACCCGAACACCACCCCCCTGAACACTAGAACAGCGTTCCTTTACAATAACACACTGGAACACCACCCCCCTGAACACCAGAACAGCATTCCTTTACAATAACACACTGGAACACCACCCCCCTGAACACCGGAACAGCGTTCCTTTACAATAACACACCCGAACACCACCCCCCTGAACACCGGAACAGCGTTCCTTTACAATAACACACCCGAACACCACCCCCCTGAACACCAGAACAGCGTTCCTTTACAATAACACACTGGAACACCTCCCCCCTGAATACCAGAACAGCGTTCCTTTACAATAACACACCCGAACACCACCCCCCTGAACACCAGAACAGCGTTCCTTTACAATAACACACCCGAACACCACCCCCCTGAACACTAGAACAGCGTTCCTTTACAATAACACACTGGAACACCACCCCCCTGAACACCAGAACAGCGTTCCTTTACAATAACACACTGGAACACCACCCCCCTGAACACCGGAACAGCGTTCCTTTACAATAACACACTGGAACACCACCCCCCTGAACACCAGAACAGCGTTCCTTTACAATAACACACTGGAACACCACCCCCCTGAACACCAGAACAGCGTTCCTTTACAATAACACACTGGAACACCACCCCCCTGAACACCGGAACAGCGTTCCTTTACAATAACACACCCGAACACCACCCCCCTGAACACCAGAACAGCATTCCTTTACAATAACACACTGGAACACCACCCCCCTGAACACCAGAACAGCGTTCCTTTACAATAACACACTGGAACACCACCCCTCTGAACACCGGAACAGCGTTCCTTTACAATAACACACTGGAACACCACCCCCCTGAACACCAGAACAGCGTTCCTTTACAATAACACACTGGAACACCACCCCCCTGAACACCGGAACAGCGTTCCTTTACAATAACACACTGGAACACCACCCCCCTGAACACCAGAACAGCATTCCTTTACAATAACACACTGGAACACCACCCCCCTGAACACCAGAACAGCGTTCCTTTACAATAACACACTGGAACACCACCCCCCTGAACACCGGAACAGCGTTCCTTTACAATAACACACCCGAACACCACCCCCCTGAACACCGGAACAGCGTTCCTTTACAATAACACACCCGAACACCACCCCCCTGAACACCAGAACAGCGTTCCTTTACAATAACACACTGGAACACCTCCCCCCTGAATACCAGAACAGCGTTCCTTTACAATAACACACTGGAACACCTCCCCCCAGAACACCAGAACAGCGTTCCTTTACAATAACACACTGGAACACCACCCCCCTGAACACCAGAACAGTGTTCCTTTACAATAACACACTGGAACACCACCACCCCTAAACACCAGAACAGTGTTCCTTTAAAATAACACACTGGAACACCACCCCCCTGAACACCAGAACAGTGTTCCTTTACAATAACACACTGGAACACCACCCCCCCTGAACACCAGAACAGTGTTCCTTTACAATAACACACTGGAACACCACCCCCTGAACACCAGAACAGCGTTCCTTTACAATAACACACTGGAACACCTCCCCCCTGAACACCGGAACAGCGTTCCTTTACAATAACACACTGGAACACCACCCCCCTGAACACCAGAACAGCGTTCCTTTACAATAACACACTGGAACACCACCCCCTGAACACCAGAACAGTGTTCCTTTACAATAACACACTGGAACACCACCCCCCTGAACACCAGAACAGCGTTCCTTTACAATAACACACTGGAACACCAACCCCTGAACACCAGAACAGCGTTCCTTTACAATAGCACACTGGAACACCACCCCTCTGAACACCAGAACAGCGTTCCTTTACAATAACACACTGGAACACCACCCCCTGAACACCAGAACAGTGTTCCTTTACAATAGCACACTGGAACACCACCCCTCTGAACACCAGAACAGCGTTCCTTTACAATAACACACTGGAACACCACCCCCTGAACACCAGAACAGTGTTCCTTTACAATAACACACTGGAACACCACCCCCTGAACACCAGAACAGTGTTCCTTTACAATAACACACTGGAACACCACCCCCTGAACACCAGAACAGCGTTCCTTTACAATAACACACTGGAACACCACCCCCTGAACACCAGAACAGCGTTCCTTTACAATAACACACTGGAACACCACCCCCTGAACACCAGAACAGTGTTCCTTTACAATAACACACTGGAACACCACCCCCCTGAACACCAGAACAGCGTTCCTTTACAATAACACACTGGAACACCAACCCCTGAACACCAGAACAGCGTTCCTTTACAATAGCACACTGGAACACCACCCCTCTGAACACCAGAACAGCGTTCCTTTACAATAACACACTGGAACACCACCCCCTGAACACCAGAACAGTGTTCCTTTACAATAGCACACTGGAACACCACCCCTCTGAACACCAGAACAGCGTTCCTTTACAATAGCACACTGGAACACCACCCCCCCTGAACACCAGAACAGCGTTCCTTTACAATAACACACTGGAACACAACCCCCTGAACACCAGAACAGTTTTCCTTTACAATAACACACTGGAACACCACCCCCCTGAACACCAGAACAGTGTTCCTTTACAATAACACACTGGAACACCACCCCCCTGAACACCAGAACAGCATTCCTTTACAATAACACACTGGAACACCACCCCCCTGAACACCAGAACAGCGTTCCTTTACAATAACACACTGGAACACCACCCCCCTGAACACCGGAACAGCGTTCCTTTACAATAACACACCCGAACACCACCCCCCTGAACACCAGAACAGCATTCCTTTACAATAACACACTGGAACACCACCCCCCTGAACACCAGAACAGCGTTCCTTTACAATAACACACTGGAACACCACCCCTCTGAACACCGGAACAGCGTTCCTTTACAATAACACACTGGAACACCACCCCCCTGAACACCAGAACAGCGTTCCTTTACAATAACACACTGGAACACCACCCCCCTGAACACCGGAACAGCGTTCCTTTACAATAACACACTGGAACACCACCCCCCTGAACACCAGAACAGCATTCCTTTACAATAACACACTGGAACACCACCCCCCTGAACACCAGAACAGCGTTCCTTTACAATAACACATTGGAACACCACCCCCCTGAACACCGGAACAGCGTTCCTTTACAATAACACACCCGAACATCACCCCCCTGAACACCGGAACAGCGTTCCTTTACAATAACACACCCGAACACCACCCCCCTGAACACCAGAACAGCGTTCCTTTACAATAACACACTGGAACACCTCCCCCCTGAATACCAGAACAGCGTTCCTTTACAATAACACACCCGAACACCACCCCCCTGAACACCAGAACAGCGTTCCTTTACAATAACACACCCGAACACCACCCCCCTGAACACTAGAACAGCGTTCCTTTACAATAACACACTGGAACACCACCCCCCTGAACACCAGAACAGCGTTCCTTTACAATAACACACTGGAACACCTCCCCCCTGAACACCGGAACAGCGTTCCTTTACAATAACACACTGGAACACCACCCCCCTGAACACCAGAACAGCGTTCCTTTACAATAACACACTGGAACACCACCCCCCTGAACACCAGAACAGCGTTCCTTTACAATAACACACTGGAACACCACCCCCCTGAACACCAGAACAGCATTCCTTTACAATAACACACTGGAACACCACCCCCCTGAACACCAGAACAGCGTTCCTTTACAATAACACACTGGAACACCACCCCCCTGAACACCGGAACAGCGTTCCTTTACAATAACACACCCGAACACCACCCCCCTGAACACCGGAACAGCGTTCCTTTACAATAACACACCCGAACACCACCCCCCTGAACACCAGAACAGCGTTCCTTTACAATAACACACTGGAACACCTCCCCCCTGAACACCAGAACAGCGTTCCTTTACAATAACACACTGGAACACCTCCCCCCAGAACACCAGAACAGCGTTCCTTTACAATAACACACTGGAACACCACCCCCCTGAACACCAGAACAGTGTTCCTTTACAATAACACACTGGAACACCACCCCCCCTGAACACCAGAACAGTGTTCCTTTAAAATAACACACTGGAACACCACCCCCCTGAACACCAGAACAGTGTTCCTTTACAATAACACACTGGAACACCACCCCCCCTGAACACCAGAACAGTGTTCCTTTACAATAACACACTGGAACACCACCCCCTGAACACCAGAACAGCGTTCCTTTACAATAACACACTGGAACACCTCCCCCCTGAACACCGGAACAGCGTTCCTTTACAATAACACACTGGAACACCACCCCCCTGAACACCAGAACAGCGTTCCTTTACAATAACACACTGGAACACCACCCCCTGAACACCAGAACAGTGTTCCTTTACAATAACACACTGGAACACCACCCCCCTGAACACCAGAACAGCGTTCCTTTACAATAACACACTGGAACACCAACCCCTGAACACCAGAACAGCGTTCCTTTACAATAGCACACTGGAACACCACCCCTCTGAACACCAGAACAGCGTTCCTTTACAATAACACACTGGAACACCACCCCCTGAACACCAGAACAGTGTTCCTTTACATTAGCACACTGGAACACCACCCCTCTGAACACCAGAACAGCGTTCCTTTACAATAACACACTGGAACACCACCCCCTGAACACCAGAACAGTGTTCCTTTACAATAACACACTGGAACACCACCCCCTGAACACCAGAACAGTGTTCCTTTACAATAACACACTGGAACACCACCCCCTGAACACCAGAACAGCGTTCCTTTACAATAACACACTGGAACACCACCCCCTGAACACCAGAACAGCGTTCCTTTACAATAACACACTGGAACACCACCCCCTGAACACCAGAACAGTGTTCCTTTACAATAACACACTGGAACACCACCCCCCTGAACACCAGAACAGCGTTCCTTTACAATAACACACTGGAACACCAACCCCTGAACACCAGAACAGCGTTCCTTTACAATAGCACACTGGAACACCACCCCTCTGAACACCAGAACAGCGTTCCTTTACAATAACACACTGGAACACCACCCCCTGAACACCAGAACAGTGTTCCTTTACAATAACACACTGGAACACCACCCCTCTGAACACCAGAACAGCGTTCCTTTACAATAGCACACTGGAACACCACCCCCCCTGAACACCAGAACAGCGTTCCTTTACAATAACACACTGGAACACAACCCCCTGAACACCAGAACAGTTTTCCTTTACAATAACACACTGGAACACCACCCCCCTGAACACCAGAACAGTGTTCCTTTACAATAACACACTGGAACACCACCCCCCTGAACACCAGAACAGCGTTCCTTTACAATAACACACTGGAACACCACCCCCCTGAACACCAGAACAGTGTTCCTTTACAATAACACACTGGAACACCACCCCCCCTGAACACCAAAACAGCGTTCCTTTACAATAACACACTGGAACACCACCCCCCTGAACACCAGAACAGTGTTCTTTTATAATAACACACCGGAACACCACCCCCCTGAACACCAGAACAGCGTTCCTTTACAATAACACACTGGAACATCACCCCCCTGAACGCCAGAACAGCGTTCTTTCACAATAACACACTGGAACACCACCCCCTGAACACCAGAACAGCGTTCCTTTACAATAACACACCGGAACACCACCCCCCTGAACACCAGAACAGTGTTCTTTTATAATAACACACTGGAACATCACCCCCCTGAACGCCAGAACAGCGTTCTTTCACAATAACACACTGGAACACCACCCCCTGAACACCAGAACAGCGTTCCTTTACAATAACACACCGGAACACCACCCCCCTGAACACCAGAACAGTGTTCTTTTATAATAACACACCGGAACACCACCCCCCTGAACACCAGAACAGCGTTCCTTTACAATAACACACTGGAACACCTCCCCCCTGAACACCGGAACAGCGTTCCTTTACAATAACACACTGGAACACCACCCCCCTGAACACCAGAACAGCGTTCCTTTACAATAACACACTGGAGCACCACCCCCTGAACACCAGAACAGTGTTCCTTTACAATAACCCACTGGAATACCACCCCCCTGAACACCAGAACAGCGTTCCTTTACAATAACACACTGGAACACCACCCCCTGAACACCAGAACAGCGTTCCTTTACAATAGCACACTGGAACACCACCCCTCTGAACACCAGAACAGCGTTCCTTTACAATAACACACTGGAACACCACCCCCTGAACACCAGAACAGTGTTCCTTTACAATAGCACACTGGAAAACCACCCCTCTGAACACCAGAACAGCGTTCCTTTACAATAACACACTGGAACACCACCCCCTGAACACCAGAACAGCGTTCCTTTACAATAGCACACTGGAACACCACCCCCCCTGAACACCAGAACAGCGTTCCTTTACAACAGCACACTGGAACACCACCCCCCTGAACACCAGAACAGCGTTCCTTTACAATAACACACTGGAACACCACCCCCCTGAACACCAGAACAGCGTTCCTTTACAATAACACACTGGAACACAACCCCCTGAACACCAGAACAGTTTTCCTTTACAATAACACACTGGAACACCACCCCCCTGAACACCAGAACAGCGTTCCTTTACAATAACACACTGGAACACCAACCCCTGAACACCAGAACAGCGTTCCTTTACAATAGCACACTGGAACACCACCCCTCTGAACACCAGAACAGCGTTCCTTTACAATAACACACTGGAACACCACCCCCTGAACACCAGAACAGTGTTCCTTTACATTAGCACACTGGAACACCACCCCTCTGAACACCAGAACAGCGTTCCTTTACAATAACACACTGGAACACCACCCCCTGAACACCAGAACAGTGTTCCTTTACAATAACACACTGGAACACCACCCCCTGAACACCAGAACAGTGTTCCTTTACAATAACACACTGGAACACCACCCCCTGAACACCAGAACAGCGTTCCTTTACAATAACACACTGGAACACCACCCCCTGAACACCAGAACAGCGTTCCTTTACAATAACACACTGGAACACCACCCCCTGAACACCAGAACAGTGTTCCTTTACAATAACACACTGGAACACCACCCCCCTGAACACCAGAACAGCGTTCCTTTACAATAACACACTGGAACACCAACCCCTGAACACCAGAACAGCGTTCCTTTACAATAGCACACTGGAACACCACCCCTCTGAACACCAGAACAGCGTTCCTTTACAATAACACACTGGAACACCACCCCCTGAACACCAGAACAGTGTTCCTTTACAATAACACACTGGAACACCACCCCTCTGAACACCAGAACAGCGTTCCTTTACAATAGCACACTGGAACACCACCCCCCCTGAACACCAGAACAGCGTTCCTTTACAATAACACACTGGAACACAACCCCCTGAACACCAGAACAGTTTTCCTTTACAATAACACACTGGAACACCACCCCCCTGAACACCAGAACAGTGTTCCTTTACAATAACACACTGGAACACCACCCCCCTGAACACCAGAACAGCGTTCCTTTACAATAACACACTGGAACACCACCCCCCTGAACACCAGAACAGTGTTCCTTTACAATAACACACTGGAACACCACCCCCCCTGAACACCAAAACAGCGTTCCTTTACAATAACACACTGGAACACCACCCCCCTGAACACCAGAACAGTGTTCTTTTATAATAACACACCGGAACACCACCCCCCTGAACACCAGAACAGCGTTCCTTTACAATAACACACTGGAACATCACCCCCCTGAACGCCAGAACAGCGTTCTTTCACAATAACACACTGGAACACCACCCCCTGAACACCAGAACAGCGTTCCTTTACAATAACACACCGGAACACCACCCCCCTGAACACCAGAACAGTGTTCTTTTATAATAACACACTGGAACATCACCCCCCTGAACGCCAGAACAGCGTTCTTTCACAATAACACACTGGAACACCACCCCCTGAACACCAGAACAGCGTTCCTTTACAATAACACACCGGAACACCACCCCCCTGAACACCAGAACAGTGTTCTTTTATAATAACACACCGGAACACCACCCCCCTGAACACCAGAACAGCGTTCCTTTACAATAACACACTGGAACACCTCCCCCCTGAACACCGGAACAGCGTTCCTTTACAATAACACACTGGAACACCACCCCCCTGAACACCAGAACAGCGTTCCTTTACAATAACACACTGGAGCACCACCCCCTGAACACCAGAACAGTGTTCCTTTACAATAACCCACTGGAATACCACCCCCCTGAACACCAGAACAGCGTTCCTTTACAATAACACACTGGAACACCACCCCCTGAACACCAGAACAGCGTTCCTTTACAATAGCACACTGGAACACCACCCCTCTGAACACCAGAACAGCGTTCCTTTACAATAACACACTGGAACACCACCCCCTGAACACCAGAACAGTGTTCCTTTACAATAGCACACTGGAAAACCACCCCTCTGAACACCAGAACAGCGTTCCTTTACAATAACACACTGGAACACCACCCCCTGAACACCAGAACAGCGTTCCTTTACAATAGCACACTGGAACACCACCCCCCCTGAACACCAGAACAGCGTTCCTTTACAACAGCACACTGGAACACCACCCCCCTGAACACCAGAACAGCGTTCCTTTACAATAACACACTGGAACACCACCCCCCTGAACACCAGAACAGCGTTCCTTTACAATAACACACTGGAACACAACCCCCTGAACACCAGAACAGTTTTCCTTTACAATAACACACTGGAACACCACCCCCCTGAACACCAGAACAGCGTTCCTTTACAATAACACACTGGAACACCACCCCCCTGAACACCAGAACAGTGTTCCTTTACAATAACACACTGGAACACCACCCCCCTGAACACCAGAACAGCATTCCTTTACAATAACACACTGGAACACCACCCCCCTGAACACCGGAACAGCGTTCCTTTACAATAACACACCCGAACACCACCCCCCTGAACACCAGAACAGCGTTCCTTTACAATAACATACTGGAACACCTCCCCCCTGAACACCAGAACAGCGTTCCTTTACAATAACACACTGGAACACCTCCCCCCAGAACACCAGAACAGCGTTCCTTTACAATAACACACTGGAACACCACCCCCCTGAACACCACAACAGTGTTCCTTTACAATAACACACTGGAACACCACCCCCCCCCTGAACACCAGAACAGTGTTCCTTTACAATAACACACTGGAACACCACCCCCCTGAACACCAGAACAGTGTTCCTTTACAATAACACACTGGAACACCACCCCCCCTGAACACCAGAACAGTGTTCCTTTACAATAACACACTGGAACACCACCCCCTGAACACCAGAACAGCGTTCCTTTACAATAACACACTGGAACACCTCCCCCCTGAACACCGGAACAGCGTTCCTTTACAATAACACACTGGAACACCACCCCCCTGAACACCAGAACAGCGTTCCTTTACAATAACACACTGGAACACCACCCCCTGAACACCAGAACAGAGTTCCTTTACAATAACACACTGGAACACCACCCCCTGAACACCAGAACAGAGTTCCTTTACAATAACACACTGGAACACCACCCCCCTGAACACCAGAACAGCGTTCCTTTACAATAACACACTGGAACACCACCCCCCTGAACACCAGAACAGTGTTCCTTTACAATAACACACTGGAACACCACCCCCCTGAACACCAGAACAGTGTTCCTTTACAATAACACACTGGAACACAACCCCCCTGAACACCAGAACAGTGTTCCTTTACAATAACACACTGGAACACCACCCCCTGAACACCAGAACAGCGTTCCTTTACAATAACACACTGGAACACCACCCCCTGAACACAGGAACAGCGTTCCTTTACAATAACACACCCGAACACCACCCCCCTGAACACTAGAACAGCGTTCCTTTACAGTAACACACTGGAACACCACCCCCCTGAACACCAGAACAGCGTTCCTTAACAATAACACACTGGAACACCACCCCCCTGAACACCGGAACAGCGTTCCTTTACAATAACACACTGGAACACCACCCCCCTGAACACCAGAACAGCATTCCTTTACAATAACACACTGGAACACCACCCCCCTGAACACCAGAACAGCGTTCCTTTACAATAACACACTGGAACACCACCCCCCTGAACACCGGAACAGCGTTCCTTTACAATAACACACCCGAACACCACCCCCCTGAACACCAGAACAGCATTCCTTTACAATAACACACTGGAACACCACCCCCCTGAACACCAGAACAGCGTTCCTTTACAATAACACACTGGAACACCACCCCTCTGAACACCGGAACAGCGTTCCTTTACAATAACACACTGGAACACCACCCCCCTGAACACCAGAACAGCGTTCCTTTACAATAACACACTGGAACACCACCCCCCTGAACACCGGAACAGCGTTCCTTTACAATAACACACTGGAACACCACCCCCCTGAACACCAGAACAGCATTCCTTTACAATAACACACTGGAACACCACCCCCCTGAACACCAGAACAGCGTTCCTTTACAATAACACACTGGAACACCACCCCCCTGAACACCGGAACAGCGTTCCTTTACAATAACACACCCGAACACCACCCCCCTGAACACCGGAACAGCGTTCCTTTACAATAACACACCCGAACACCACCCCCCTGAACACCAGAACAGCGTTCCTTTACAATAACACACTGGAACACCTCCCCCCTGAATACCAGAAGAGCGTTCCTTTACAATAACACACCCGAACACCACCCCCCTGAACACCAGAACAGCGTTCCTTTACAATAACACACCCGAACACCACCCCCTCTGAACACTAGAACAGCGTTCCTTTACAATAACACACTGGAACACCACCCCCCTGAACACCAGAACAGCGTTCCTTTACAATAACACACTGGAACACCACCCCCCTGAACACCGGAACAGCGTTCCTTTACAATAACACACTGGAACACCACCCCCCTGAACACCAGAACAGCATTCCTTTACAATAACACACTGGAACACCACCCCCCTGAACACCAGAACAGCGTTCCTTTACAATAACACACTGGAACACCACCCCCCTGAACACCGGAACAGCGTTCCTTTACAATAACACACCCGAACACCACCCCCCTGAACACCAGTACAGCATTCCTTTACAATAACACACTGGAACACCACCCCCCTGAACACCAGAACAGCGTTCCTTTACAATAACACACTGGAACACCACCCCCCTGAACACCGGAACAGCGTTCCTTTACAATAACACACTGGAACACCACCCCCCTGAACACCAGAACAGCATTCCTTTACAATAACACACTGGAACACCACCCCCCTGAACACCAGAACAGCGTTCCTTTACAATAACACACTGGAACACCACCCCCCTGAACACCGGAACAGCGTTCCTTTACAATAACACACCCGAACACCACCCCCCTGAACACCGGAACAGCGTTCCTTTACAATAACACACCCGAACACCACCCCCCTGAACACCAGAACAGCGTTCCTTTACAATAACACACTGGAACACCTCCCCCCTGAATACCAGAACAGCGTTCCTTTACAATAACACACTGGAACACCTCCCCCCAGAACACCAGAACAGCGTTCCTTTACAATAACACACTGGAACACCACCCCCCTGAACACCAGAACAGTGTTCCTTTACAATAACACACTGGAACACCACCCCCCCTGAACACCAGAACAGTGTTCCTTTACAATAACACACTGGAACACCACCCCCCTGAACACCAGAACAGTGTTCCTTTACAATAACACACTGGAACACCACCCCCCCTGAACACCAGAACAGTGTTCCTTTACAATAACACACTGGAACACCACCCCCTGAACACCAGAACAGTGTTCCTTTACAATAACACACTGGAACACCTCCCCCCTGAACACCGGAACAGCGTTCCTTTACAATAACACACTGGAACACCACCCCCCTGAACACCAGAACAGCGTTCCTTTACAATAACACACTGGAACACCAACCCCTGAACACCAGAACAGCGTTCCTTTACAATAGCACACTGGAACACCACCCCTCTGAACACCAGAACAGCGTTCCTTTACAATAACACACTGGAACACCACCCCCTGAACACCAGAACAGTGTTCCTTTACAATAGCACACTGGAACACCACCCCTCTGAACACCAGAACAGCGTTCCTTTACAATAACACACTGGAACACCACCCCCTGAACACCAGAACAGTGTTCCTTTACAATAACACACTGGAACACCACCCCCTGAACACCAGAACAGTGTTCCTTTACAATAACACACTGGAACACCACCCCCTGAACACCAGAACAGCGTTCCTTTACAATAACACACTGGAACACCACCCCCTGAACACCAGAACAGCGTTCCTTTACAATAACACACTGGAACACCACCCCCTGAACACCAGAACAGTGTTCCTTTACAATAACACACTGGAACACCACCCCCCTGAACACCAGAACAGCGTTCCTTTACAATAACACACTGGAACACCAACCCCTGAACACCAGAACAGCGTTCCTTTACAATAGCACACTGGAACACCACCCCTCTGAACACCAGAACAGCGTTCCTTTACAATAACACACTGGAACACCACCCCCTGAACACCAGAACAGTGTTCCTTTACAATAGCACACTGGAACACCACCCCTCTGAACACCAGAACAGCGTTCCTTTACAATAGCACACTGGAACACCACCCCCCCTGAACACCAGAACAGTGTTCCTTTACAATAACACACTGGAACACCACCCCCCTGAACACCAGAACAGTGTTCCTTTACAATAACACACTGGAACACCACCCCCCTGAACACCAGAACAGTGTTCCTTTACAATAACACACTGGAACACCACCCCCCGAACACCAGAACAGCGTTCCTTTACAATAACACACTGGAACACCACCCCCCTGAACACCAGAACAGTGTTCCTTTACAATAACACACTGGAACACCACCCCCCTGAACACCAGAACAGTGTTCCTTTACAATAACACACTGGAACACCACCCCCCTGAACACCAGAACAGTGTTCCTTTACAATAGCACACTGGAACACCACCCCCCTGAACACCAGAACAGTGTTCCTTTACAATAACACACTGGAACACCTCCCCCCTGAACACCAGAACAGCGTTCCTTTACAACAGCACACTGGAACACAACCCCCCTGAACACCAGAACAGTGTTCCTTTACAATAACACACTGGAACACCACCCCCCTGAACACCAGAACAGTGTTCCTTTACAATAACACACTGGAACACCACCCCCTGAACACAGGAACAGCGTTCCTTTACAATAACACACCCGAACACCACCCCCCTGAACACTAGAACAGCGTTCCTTTACAATAACACACTGGAACACCACCCCCCTGAATACCAGAACAGCATTCCTTTACAATAACACACTGGAACACCACCCCCCTGAACACCGGAACAGCGTTCCTTTACAATAACACACCCGAACACCACCCCCCTGAACACCGGAACAGCGTTCCTTTACAATAACACACCCGAACACCACCCCCCTGAACACCAGAACAGCGTTCCTTTACAATAACACACTGGAACACCTCCCCCCTGAACACCAGAACAGCGTTCCTTTAAAATAACACACTGGAACACCTCCCCCCTGAACACCAGAACAGCGTTCCTTTACAATAACACACTGGAACACCACCCCCCTGAACACCAGAACAGTGTTCCTTTACAATAACACACTGGAACACCACCCCCCCTGAACACCAGAACAGTGTTCCTTTACAATAACACACTGGAACACCACCCCCTGAACACCAGAACAGTGTTCCTTTACAATAACACACTGGAACACCACCCCCCTGAACACCAGAACAGTGTTCCTTTACAATAACACACTGGAACACCACCCCCCTGAACACCAGAACAGTGTTCCTTTACAATAACACACTGGAACACCACCCCCTGAACACCAGAACAGTGTTCCTTTACAATAACACACTGGAACACCACCCCCCTGAACACCAGAACAGTGTTCCTTTACAATAACACACTGGAACACCACCCACTGAACACCAGAACAGTGTTCCTTTACAATAACACACTGGAACACCACCCCCCTGAACACCAGAACAGTGTTCCTTTACAATAATACACTGGAACACCACCCCCTGAACACCAGAACAGTGTTCCTTTACAATAACACACTGGAACACCACCCCCTGAACACCAGAACAGTGTTCCTTTACAATAACACACTGGAACACCACCCCCTGAACACCAGAACAGTGTTCCTTTACAATAACACACTGGAACACCACCCCCCTGAACACCAGAACAGTGTTCCTTTACAATAACACACTGGAACACCACCCCCCTGAACACCAGAACAGTGTTCCTTTACAATAACACACTGGAACACCACCCCCCTGAACACCAGAACAGTGTTCCTTTACAATAACACACTGGAACACCACCCCCCTGAACACCAGAACAGTGTTCCTTTACAATAACACACTGGAACACCACCCCCCTGAACACCAGAACAGTGTTCCTTTACAATAACACACTGGAACACCACCCTCTGAACACCAGAACAGTGTTCCTTTACAATAACACACTGGAACACCACCCCCCTGAACACCAGAACAGTGTTCCTTTACAATAACACACTGGAACACCACACCCCTGAACACCAGAACAGTGTTCCTTTACAATAAAACACTGGAACGCCACCCCCTGAACACCAGAACAGTGTTCCTTTACAATAACACACTGGAACACCACCCCCCTGAACACCAGAACAGTGTTCCTTTACAATAACACACTGGAACACCACCCCCCTGAACACCAGAACAGTGTTCCTTTACAATAACACACTGGAACACCACCCCCTGAACACCTGAACAGCGTTCCTTTACAATAACACACCGGAACACCACCCCCCTGAACACAGGAACAGTGTTCACACACCCTGCAGACATTAACTCACCCAATCACAAAGGAGGAGATGACGGTGCCTATGAAGGCGTAGGAGAGAATGGAGCCCAGATTCTTGAAAAAATGTTTCTGATAAACAACAAAAACACAATGAGGTCAGAAAGGACAGGTTTAGTGGTCAGTCTGTAGGGGGCACTCTAGTGGTCAGTGTGATGAAGGGGGTGTAAAGTAGGTGTCAGTCTGAGGGAGAGGGTGTAGTGTAGGGGTCAGTGTGAAGGAGAGGGTGTAGTGTAGGGGTCAGTGTGTGTGTGTGGGGTGGGTGTAGTGTAGGGCTCAGTCTGTAGGGGGCGCTGTAGGGGTCAGTGTGAGGGAGAGGGTGTAGTGTAGGGGTCAGTGTGAAGGAGATGGTGTAGTGTAGGGGTCAGTCTGTAGGGAGCGCTGTAGGTGTCAGTCTGAGGGAGAGGGTGTAGTGTAGGGGTCAGTGTGAAGGAGAGGGTGTAGTGTAGGGGTCAGTGTGTGTGTGTGGGGTGGGTGTAGTGTAGGGCTCAGTCTGTAGGGGGCGCTGTAGGGGTCAGTGTGAGGGAGAGGGTGTAGTGTAGGGGTCAGTGTGAAGGAGATGGTGTAGTGTAGGGGTCAGTCTGTAGGGAGCGCTGTAGGGGTCAGTGTGAGGGAGAGGGTGTAGTGTAGGGGTCAGTGTGAAGGAGAGGGTGTAGTGTAGGGGTCAGTGTGTGTGTGTGGGGTGGGTGTAGTGTAGGGCTCAGTCTGTAGGGGGCGCTGTACCCGGCGGAGGCTGTATCCAGCGTGGAAGATGATGGGCGGCAGTAAGATGTTGAAGAAAACCTCTGGATCAAACGTCACCTGGAAGTAGAGAAGGTCCAAAAGATCAGTGACACCTTCCTTTAACAATGATTTCATTCATCCATCTTCAGTACACTGATACATTCACTCATACAATCACACAGTCACTAAACTCTGACTGTCCCTGTGTGAGTGTGTGTGTGTGTGTGTGTATACCATGTTGAGTATGTGTGTGTTAGCTGGTCCCTGTGTCTGTGTGGTCTCTGAGATCAGTGTGTATTCGTAGAGGAGTCCACTGATGTTCAGCAGAATGGTGTTGGGGCTGGAGTTGAACACACAGTTCAGAGGAGCATCCGGAACACCTTCTGGAACACCGTCCGGAACACTGACAAAGAACCGGAGGAACACACCTGCCAACAGACCTGGAACACACACACACACACACACACACACACACACACACGTACTTCTCAAATAACAGCACACACTGTTCACACCTGACTCTCCACTGGAGTCAAAACACTCAGCTCATATTTACATATTTGTGTGTGTGCATGTGTGTGTGTGTGTGTGTGTGTGTGTGTGTGTGTGTGTGTGCGTGTGCATGTGTGTGTACCGTAGATCATGGCGAGGCCGGTCTCGTGCACCAGTGTGTGTGGCAGGTGTTTGAAGAGCCAGCTGGTGAGGATGGTGGCGGTCAGTAACAGAGTGGTCAGTACTGCCACAGCACTGCCCTGTCTGTGACTCTCCTCTGCCCTCCGCTCCGACACTGCGTCCACCAGCCCAGGGTCCGCACACACACTCACACACACCACACACAGCACACACACACACTGCACACACACTCGCACAGACATTCTCACACACACTAACTCAGTAACAGACACCAACACTTACACACACACACACACACACACACACACACACATATATATTATCTCTCTTTCACTCACACACAAACGCAATCCATAATTAATAATCAATACTCACTCACAGCACAGAGACTACACACTCACACACACCATCTGAGCCATATCCTCACACACACTGACTGACCCCTACACACACACACTCTTATATACTCAAACACACCCTGTCACTGTTGCCTGTAAACATCTGACAAACAGTAAACATCAGATAAACACAGCTGCGAAGTTAAAATCCTTAAATAGAGCTGTTTTATTTTCTGATTTATTAATCAATATTAATGTATTGATCCGGTCACGTGACTGATCATGTCAAATTGTAGCGCTGTCACATCTGATAATATGGTCATGCAGACAAACACTATCCATTTAATTCAGTTAGCCCGCCCCCTCTGCTGAAATGGTTCAGTAGCCCCGCCCACATGCAAGAACTATCTCTTAGCCCCGCCCCTGCATTGACACTGGGTACAGTCTATGTTCTACACTATTATTGGCTCATAGCCACAGCTTCTTCTTCGTTACTGGCTAGTAGTGTCGAGCCTCCTAATCCTAACCACGCCCCCGAGATAGCGAGGAAGCCACGCCCCCTGAGCTGTTATTGGTTGGAAGTGACAAGCCTTTTATTCTGAAATTTGAGTTCATTGTCCCATGTCTTAGTATTATTGGTTAGAAACGCTGCCTTTTAGCTTGTAACTCCGCCTCCCACATTAATATTACCTAATAACCCCGCGTCCTGAACTGTTATATACTATAGCCCCGCCTCCGGAGCTGTTATATACCTAAGTCCCACCTCCTGTGCTAAAACTGGCCAGGAATGACCAGAATGACAAGCCTGACATGCAGGCATTGGCTAATAGCCCCGCCTCCTGCACACTTTTTAGCTTGTGGCCACGCCTCTTGACTTATAAGCCCGCCCTTTATGCAGTTATTCACCCGTATCCCCGCCCCCTCTGCTGCGCATAGCAGGGATTCTGTGTTATGGACAAACAAACACCTCAGGTCTTACATATGACCACAGGATGAGACGTGTCCTGATTGGAGGACAGAGGAAAGGGGGGCGTGTCTGGAATACAGACACGTGTGTGTGCTGAAGTTAAGAGCAGCCTGTATCCCAGCGCAGAGCCCAGAGAGAAACACACTGACCTAATTCCACACTTCCACCTTAAATCTGCCTCAGAAAGTAAGTGGAGGAGATGAAGCAGAGCTGGCCAGTCCCGGCTTTCCTCACCAAACTCTGGACACTGGTGGATGACCGCAGCACCAATCAGCTCGTCCGCTGGAGCTCGGTGAGTCCACATCTGGGACAGGGTTTATTTAAGTAGTTAGTTTTAGTTTAAGAGTTAGAGCGGGGGTCTGTGGGCAGGGGGTGGACACTGTGTTCCTGACCACAGACTGACCACAGACCCTCACCTACCAGCTCAGTTCCATAAAGCACTGAGGTACAGACCCCTGCTTCAGACCACGCTCTTTATTCTGTTTTAGCTCATTACTTTTAAATAAGGTTCTAATGTCACTGTTTAAGCTCATGTGTGTGTGTCTCTCTCTCTCTCTCTCTCTCTCTCTCACACACACACACACACACACACACACACACACACGTGTACTGAACACACGCATTCAGAGCTGCGTACTGATTGGATAGCTCTTGGTCCAATCCCAGAGCGCGCTATAATGAGCTCGTGTTCTGATTGGCTGCCTCGCGGAGATTCTTTTGCATGTTCTGTAAGAGCTGTGGCCCGGAAGAGGGCGCCAGGTGACCCGGAACACTGTGTACTTTATAAATAAAGCCCAGAGACAAAAATAACTAACAACTCTCACATAAAATATTTCCAAAATAATATCAAATACAGAAATAAAAATAGATTATATCCAGAAACATATGAATAATATTTAAAACACTGTTATTGACTAATTAATTTTTATTCTGAATTATTTTAAATACAGACTAAAATAAACAGAAATTAGAGAAAAATGTTCAGAATGTTTTTTTTTTTTTAAATAAATGAATACACCTCCAGCTTCATTAATCATTAATAAGATTTCAGACTGAAACAAGGCTGTGGAGCGACACAGTGGGGACAACCAGTAAGAATGGAGCTAATTTACATATATTTAAAGGATTGTAATGAACACTCTGAGGAGAGAGAGAGAGAGACACAGAGAGAGACAGAGAGAGAGAGAGAGAGAGAGAGAGAGAGAAATCAGACCATTTTATTCCAAACAGTAAAATAACAAAGATGTGTGTGTTAGGGATAGTGTTAATTAGCTCAGTGTGTGTGTAATGTGTGTGTGTGTGTGTGTGTAATGTGTGTGTGTGTGTGTGTGTGTGTGTAATAAGTGTGTGTGTAATAAGTGTGTGTGTGTGTGTGTAATAAGTGTGTGTGTGTGTGTAATAAGTGTGTGTGTGTGTGTGATAAGTGTGTGTGTGTGATAAGTGTGTGTGTAATAAGTGTGTGTGTGTGATAAGTGTGTGTGTGTGTAATAAGTGTGTGTGTGTGTGTGTAATAAGTGTGTGTGTAATAAGTGTGTGTGTGTGTGTAATAAGTGTGTGTGTGTGTAATAAGTGTGTGTGTGTGTGATAAGTGTGTGTGTGTGATAAGTGTGTGTGTGTGTGTGTGTGAGTAATAAGTGTGTGTGTGTGTAATAAGTGTGTGTGTGTGTAATAAGTGTGTGTGTGTGTGATAAGTGTGTGTGTGTGATAAGTGTGTGCGTGTGTGTGTGTGAGTAATAAGTGTGTGTGTGTAACAAGTGTGTGTGTGTGTGTGTGTGATAAGTGTATTTGTGTGTGTAATGTGTGTGTGTGTGTGTGTGTAATAAGTGTGTGTGTGTGTAATAAGTGTGTGTGTGTGTGATAAGTGTGTGTGTGTGATAAGTGTGTGTGTGTGTGTGTGTGTAATAAGTGTGTGTGTGTGTGTGTGTAATAAGTGTGTGTGTGCGTGTGTGTGTGATAAGTATGTGTGTGTGTGTGTGATAAGTGTGTGTGTGTGAGTAATAAGTGTGTGTGTGTGTGATAAGTGTGTGTGTGTGTAATAAGTGTGTGTGTGTGTGTGTGTGTGAGTAATAAGTATGTGTGTGTGTGTGTGTGTAATAAGTGTGTGTGTGTGTGATAAGTGTGTGTGTGTGATAAGTGTGTGTGTGTGTGTGTGTGTGTAATAAGTGTGTGTGTGTGTGTGTGTAATAAGTGTGTGTGTGTGTGTGTGTAATAAGTGTGTGTGTGTGTGTGTGTGTGATAAGTATGTGTGTGTGTGTGTGTGATAAGTATGTGTGTGTGAGTAATAAGTGTGTGTGTGTGTGATAAGTGTGTGTGTGTGTAATAAGTGTGTGTGTGTGTGTGTGTGATAAGTGTGTGTGTGTGATAAGTGTGTGTGTGTGTGTGTGTGTGTGATAAGTGTGTGTGTGTGTGTGTGTGTGTGTGTGTGTGTGTAATAAGTGTGTGTGTGTGTGTGTAATAAGTGTGTGTGTGTGTGTGTGTAATAAGTGTGTGTGTGTGTGTGTGTGTGCGTGATAAGTATGTGTGTGTGTGTGTGTGATAAGTATGTGTGTGTGTGTGTGAGTAATAAGTGTGTGTGTGTGTGTGATAAGTGTGTGTGTGTGTAATAAGTGTGTGTGTGTGTGTGTGTGTGTGATAAGTGTGTGTGTGTGTGTGTGTGTGTGTGTGTGTGTGTGCGTGTGTGATAAGTGTGTGAGAGAGAGAGAGGAAGTGGTCAGTGACTCAGAGAGCAGCAGGTTGTTTCTGTGGAATCTGGTTTTCTCAGTAAAGGTGAGTCGGAGCCCTGGTCGTTTCCGTGGGGCGTCTCTGAGGGAGGACACACAGATAATGGTCTGAAGCCTGAGAAACTAACGGAGCTTGTTGTTTGTTTGTTTGTTTGTTTGTTCAGGGTGGCAGTAGTTTCCTGATAGTGGACCAGCTGCACTTCAGTAAAGATGTCCTTCCTCTTTATTACAAACACAGCAACATCACCAGCTTCATCCGCCAGCTCAACATGTGTAAGTTCTGCAGACGTTACTGCACATCTGTCTCCAGACCCCGTAGCCCCCATTAATGCCCTGTTAAAGGAGTGTGTGTGTGTGTGTTTGCAGATGGTTTCCACAAGGTGGCGCCAGTGAGCGGTGGTCTGCTGAAGGAGGAGGGTCAGGACTGTGTGGAGTTTCAGCACGAATTCTTCACCAAAGACCAACCGCACCTGCTCACGCTCATCAAGAGAAAAGTACACGCATACACACACACACACACACACACACACACACAAACACACACACACACAGAAAAACACACACACACACACACAGAAACACACACACACACACAAACACAGAGACACAGAGAGAGACAAACACACACACTGAAACACACACAGAGAAACTCAGAGACACACACAACTACTATTAAAAGTTTTAGGATATTGGGGTATGTGTGTGTATGACCAACTCTGTGTGTGTGTGTGTGTGTGTGTGTGTAGGTCTCTGTGAGCCGGGGAGTGGACGATGCCGGACAGGTGTCTCAGGTGCTGGTGGAGATCAGTCACGTTCGTGGTCTGCAGGACTCCGTCGACTTTAAACTCATGGCCCTCTGCAGGTCAGTGCTTTCTCTCTCTCTCTCTCTCTCTCTCTCTCTCTCTCTCTCTCTCACTGTGTGTGTGTGTGTTGTTTTCAGGGATAACGAGAGTCTGTGGAGGGAACTGACCTCTCTGAAGAAGAAACAGCAACAGCAGCACACCGTCATCCGCAAGGTCAGAACCAGAACCAGAGCCATATCCGAGTCCAGACCCAGTACACTGCATGGCCAAAAGTCTGTGGACACCTGCTCCTCCTGAAATGAAGGGGTTAATGAGGAGTGGGTTCCTGTCACTGCGGGGACAGTCTGTACTCTCCTCTCAGGGCTTTGATGGAACTGTGAGGACCAATGAGCTACAGCTGTTTCACAGTGATGCTCCACTGAGCTGTAACAGCACTGCAGAAACTGCACTATGTAACTACCCCCTCCCTCCCACTCCTCCTTGATGTCCGGACGGTGCTGTAAAAGTGAACCGTACTCTGTAACTGTAGGGGGAGCCCAGGAGCAAAAATGTTACTCCTTACCTAGAGTTACTTTAATAATAATAATAATAATAATAATAATATATGAATGTAGTAACATTGCTATCAAAATGAATACATTAACCTACACACACACACACACACACTGAGCTGTGCTCCTAGCATTAATTTTACTGTCATACTCAATGTGTGAATGTGATTAGTAACATGTGATGAGTACAGTCTCTCCTCCCCCAGATCATGCAGCTGATCGTGGACACGGTGCAGTCGGGCGGGGTCCGAGGCCTGAAGAGGAACCTGTGAGTGCTGAAGGTTGCGTGAACATCTGCACACGTGTGTATCACAGCTGTGGGTGTGACCTGTTTGACTGATGTGTGTTTGTTTAGGCCGATGATTGACAGCTCGGGGCCCTCCCACTCCCCTCCGAAGTGCAGCAGGCTGTCGGAGACGTCGACGGACGTAAACCTGAGCTCCGCCCCTATTCAGCAGCTCCGCCCACTCCTGGAGCTTCCTGTAAGAGTCCCCCCTCCACCTCCCACCACACGACACCTAGTCTGAGTTTAAAGGGGAGTTTAAAGGGCAGCTCCAGCCACCTCTCACTGCTGTTTCAGTGGTGGTCAGGAACACTGCTGAGGGCTTTAAACTCCAGCAGCACTGCTGTGTCTGATCCACTCTACACCAGCACAACACACACTAACACACCACCACCACGTCAGTGTCACTGCAGCGCTGAGAATGATCCACCACCACATCACACCTGCTCTGTGGGGGTCCTGAGCGCTGAGGAACAGGGGGGAAGGGGGGTAATAAAGTATGCAGAGCCACAGATGGACTACAGTCTGTAAGTGTAGAACTACAGAGAGGAGCTGAGGGAGGGGACAGTGGAGAAACAGGGAGGTGGCTGATTGGTGTAGGTCTGAGGTACAGAAGACTTCCCCTTTAATGTATTCTCTGTGGTGCTGATGATGTCACTGAGAGGTGTTTAAAGCAGTTCAGATATTTTCAGTCTGAGTAGGAAACTCTTAAGAGAGTTCAGTGGCAGATGCTCTGGTCAGTCGTGCTCTGGTCAGTCGTGCTCTGGTCAGTGCTGCTCGGGTCAGTCGTGCTCTGTTCAGTGCTGCTCTGGTCAGTGCTGCTCTGGTCAGTGCTGCTCTGGTCAGTCGTGCTCTGGTCAGTGCTGCTCTAGTCAGTCATGCTCTGGTCAGTGCTGCTCTGGTCAGTGCTTCTCCGGTCAGTAATGCTCTGGTCAGTGCTGCTCTAGTCAGTCGTGTTCTGGTCAGTCGTGCTCTAGTTAGTGATGCTCTAGTCAATGCTGCTCTGGTCAGTGATGCTCTGGTCAGTCGTGCTCTGGTCAGTGATGCTCTGGTCAGTCGTGCTCTGGTCAGTGCTGCTCTAGTCAGTCGTGCTCTGGTCAGTGCTGCTCTGGTCAGTCATGCTCTAGTCAGTGCTGCTCTGGTCAGTGCTGCTCTAGTCAGTGCTGCTCTGGTCAGTTGTGCTCTAGTCAGTTGTGCTCTGGTCAGTGCTGCTCTAGTCAGTGCTGCTCTGGTCAGTTGTGCTCTAGTCAGTTGTGCTCTGGTCAGTGCTGCTCTAGTCAGTCGTGCTCTGGTCAGTGCTGCTCTAGTCAGTCGTGCTCTGGTCAGTGCTGCTCTGAGGTCTCTGCAGGTCACTGCGGAGGTGGCAGTTGACTGAGTTTGAACAATGTAACGTAACTATGGAGAAAACGCAGACACGCAGATGAATGCAGAAAAACACGTTACGCAACAAAGCCTGTGATTGGTCGACAGGTAAAATGAACCTGCGTTGGAGCTCTGAAATCTTGTGCTCAGTGATAAGCATTTACAGACATTAAATGAAAGAATGAACTTGTAAAAGCCTCACGCAGCCCGACCCTCACCTCTGTCTCCGCGAGAACTCTGCAGAGGCCTGTGTTTGTTGATGAACTGATGATGTAAAGCACTGGTAGCTCCAGTTTTGTCTTCACCTGCGTTTCTGTGTCTCCAGAGGACAGCGTGTCGTCTCGTCTCCTCTAACGTCCTCTAGCTCGTCGTGGTACCGCAGCCTTTATTAACTCCACTCTGAAACACCTAGAACACTTTGATTTTGCCGTGCGGGTTTGCCTCCTCATCTCAGTCTCTGTTTGTTACGCAGCTGGACTCAGGCCCCGAAGTCTCTGACGTCTGTGACATCACAAACCTGCTCGAACCCCTACCTGAACTGGACAGGTGAGATTCCCCCGGAGCCTCTGAGTCTGCACCTTACCTCAGATTACACTCTGACCCTTACACCGTCCTCCTTTGTGTTCTCTGTAGTGGAGCAGCAGTAGAGAGCGCCCCCTGCTGTCCGTCTACTCTCTATCCTCCTCTCTCTCCTGTGGACCTGCCTCTCTCACTGCTGGACGATCCACAAGCAGTGGACGCTGAGGACAAACTCCTGGACAAGTGAGGACATGTCGACCTGTCCTATCGCTTTAACTCCTGAATTACACACTTCATTTATATCTCCATCTCTCTCTCTCTCTCTCTCTCTCTCTCTCTCTCTCTCTCTCAGGAGTGAGTCTGACCAGTTATCCTTGATCGATTCAAGTCTTACTGCCATTCAGGCCTCGCCCTTTTCCCCAAGTCTGGAAATTCTCAGCGAGGTGTGTGTGTGTGTGTATTGTGTACTCATTAGTGTGTTGGTTTTAATCGTTTGCTAATTGTTTTTGACGCTGTGTTTCAGCTCCTCCGAATAAATTCCTGGGACTCAGAGACACACACAGCGAAGAAGAAACGAGACAGAAAGAGAGCAACAGACACACAAACAGGCACATATACAGGTGCACAAACACACACACACACACACACGCACACACACACACATATAAAGGTATTAATATCCATTTACACTCTGGAAAATAAAGGTGTTACAAAGGCTCCTTGAACAATGCCACAGACCACTTTTGGTTTCAAGAGGTTTTTAAACCTTTAAAGGGTTCCTTTACGTTCTCACACCTTTTAAACACACGGTTCTTTACGGAACTAAAAGAGCCTTTAAAGAACATAGTGCAGTACTTCATTTTTAAGAGTGAAGTGTTGTCACTATTTGATGATTTCTGCTTCTGCGCATAAAGAGAAATTAATATCTGACTGAACTCTCTCTCTCTCTCTCTCTCTCCTGCTCTCTCTCTCTCTCTCTCTCTCTCTCTCTCTCCTGCTCTCTCTCTCTCTCTCTCTCTCTCTCTCTCTCCTGCTCTCTCTCTCTCTCTCTCTCTCTCTCTCTCTCCTGCTCTCTCTCTCTCTCTCTCTCTCTCTCCTGCTCTCTCTCTCTCTCTCTCTCTCTCTCTCTCCTGCTCTCTCTCTCTCTCTCTCTTTCTCTCTCCTGCTCTCTCTCTCTCTCTCTCTTTCTCTCTCTCTCTCACTCTCTCTCTCTCTGTCTCTCTCTCTCTCTCTCTCTCTCTAGTAGCAACAGTGAGATCTCAACAGCTGCAGGACTTGAGTTTTACTGGAGAAATGGAGGAAGCTGATTTTTTACCTTCTTTGCTGCAGCTTGTTCATGAAGCAGCCATGTGAAACCACACACACACACACGTGACCACTGACATGAATTATCATGTCCACACATTTATTAATACACACACACGTTTGATATTTAATAAATAAAAGGGTTTGTACAAACCGGATTCCAAAAAAAGTTGGGACACTAAACAAATTGTGAATAAAAACTGAATGCAATGATGAGGAGGAGCCAACATCTAATATTTTATTCAGAATAGAACACAAATCACAGATCAAAAGTTTAAACTGAGAGAATGTATCATTTTAAGGGAAAAATGTTGTTTCAAAATTTCATGGCGTCAACAAATCCCCAAAAAAGTTGGGACAAGGCCATTTTTTACCACTGTGTGGCATCCCCCCTTCTTCTTACAACACTCAACAGACGTCTGGGGACAGAGGAGACCAGTTTCTCAAGTTTAGAAATAGGAATGCTCTCCCATTCATGTCTAATACAGGCCTCTAACTGTTCAATCGTCTTGGGCCTTCTTTGTCGCACCTTCCTCTTTATGATGCGCCATATGTTCTCTATAGGTGAAAGATCTGGACTGCAGGCTGCCATTTCAGTCCCCGGATCCTTCTCCTATGTAGCCATGATGTTGTGATTGCTGCAGAATGTGGTCTGGCATTATCTTGTTGAAAAATGCAGGGTCTACCCTGAAAGAGATGGCGTCTAGATGGGAGCATATGTTGTTCTAGAACCTGAACATAGTTCTCTGCATTAATGGTGCCTTTCCAGACATGCAAGCTGCCCATGCCACAAGCACTCATGCAACCCCATACCATCAGTGATGCAGGCTTCTGAACGGAGCGTTGATAACTTGGGTTATCCTTGTCCTCTCTGGTCTGGATGACATGGCGTCCCAGTGTTCCATAAAGAACTTCAAATCGTGATTCATCTGACCACAGAACAGTCTTCCATTTTGCCACACTCATTTTAAAAGACCCCTGGCCCAGTGCAAACGTCTGAGCTTGTGGAGCTTGCTTAGAAATGGCTTCCTCTTTGCACTGTAGAGTTTCAGCTGGCAACGGCGGATGGCACAGTGGATTGTGTTCACTGACAATGCTTTCTGGAAGTATTCCTGAGCCCATTCTGTTATTTCCTTGACAGTGGCATTCCTGTTTCAGGTGCAGTGACGTTTAAGGGCCCGGAGATCACGAGCATCCAGTAGAGTTTTACGGCCTTGACCCTTACGCACAGCGATTGTTCCAGATTCTCTGAATCTTTTGATGATGTAATGCACGGTTGATGATGAGAACTTAAAAGTCTTTGCTATTTTACGCTGGGTAACACCATTCTGGTATCGCTGCACTATCTTTCTGCGCAACAATGGTGGAATTGGTGTTCCTCTTACCATCTTGGCTTCAGAGAGACACTGACACTCTGAGAAGCTCTTTTTATACCCAATCATGTGGTCAATGGACCTAATTAGTGTTAATTGGTCTTCCAGCTGTTCGTTATATGCTCAATTTCCTTTTTCCAGCCACTTATTGCTACTTGTCCCAACTTTTTTGGGATTTGTTGACACTGTGATATTTTGAATCAACACATTTTTCCTTTAAAATGTTACATTTACTCAGATTAAATGTCTGATCTGTGTTCTATTACGAATACAATATTGACATTTGCCGTCTCCACATCATTGCATTCAGGTTTTATTCACAGTTTGTTTAGTGTCCCAACTCGTTTGGAATCCGGTTTGTACATGAGCAAGAGTGTGACGGGTATCTCATAATCTCCACCATAAGGTGGAAATATTAGTCCCTAAGCATATGTAGTTCTTTAGATGTTGTGGTTCTTTAAGCCTAAGTTCTCCACTGTGACGTCGCTGTGAAACCTGGTGGTGGTGGTGTTGGGGACTGGTTGTTTTTTATAAACATTTCACAGTTTCAGTAAAAAATGAGAGGAGAGCTTTAAACCTGAATGTAAAAGAATGTAAATGTGTATCTAATGTTAGTGAGAATACAGATATATTTTTTGATACATTTTAAAAATTAAGCACTTTATCAAATCAAATGTCATAGTTATGAATATAGTAAATAAATATCAATATAAAGTGACTGCCATTAGAACCATACTCTCTTTGTTCATTATAGTGCTGTATTTTTCTGTTGTTGGCTTGTGTTTCAGATGATACTCATGTTGCTAACAACATTAGCATGGTTTGCATTATGTTGTTAGCCAGTTCTCAGACACCTGTGAAGTAAAATTAAAACTGATGCCTGAAAATAAACCACACGTGGAAGTAGTGGATTAAAAAGTGAGAACCTTTTGGACCCCGTGGAACTGAGGAGGGATGGTGTGGGTTTAAAACAGAACATTTATTTTAGTTTTGAGGTTAGTGCTCTCACAGGTGTTTAGCGACATTAGCGCAGATGAGTAAAGTCTCAGTGTGTCACACACCGAAAGTTTTCAGACATGTTTACTGGCATGTGAGCTCTGAGTTTGTGTGTTTAATGTCATCTGCACAGGAAACATGTCACACACACACACACACACACACACACACACACACACACACACACACAGAGAGCATTAGCTTTATCTCTCATTAGTTTTTGTCGCCTAATGTTCATTCTGAATGTTTTTAGAGAATCATTATAATCTACTTCACTGTTCAGACACTAAACAGTCATTTCTGAAAAGAATATAGGATTTTATCTTTCTCCTGAAATAACACACTGTATCATGTGAGATTTTGAGAGTTGTGTATATTTTAGATTTCTGTTGATTAAAGAGGTTTTGTGTTTACTGAAGTTTGTAAACTGAGAAAAATGAAGAATAAAAATGTGAAAATAAGCTGTGGTTCCTGCTCGTAATTTAGCATTTATCTAAAAAAAAAAAAAACCACATGAACAGGAAATGCACTCTCTCTCTCTCTCTCTCTCTCACACACACACACACAGTCAAAGAGTAGGGGAGACTTTGGCTGAAGCTCGTGACACAAAGGGAAATATTCTAAAGGTTCTAAGGCGTCGGGCCTGGTTCTGCGGGATGTTCGCTCTGGTTTCTCTGCTCATGTTCTGGACTTGTTCTGGATCCACAGCTAACGACAACAGCATCAGTGAGATTTATTCATCTCTTTGAATTTTCTTTTCATTTTGTTGTTGATATTTATTTCAAACATTTCTTTATTGTGTTTAAGGTTTCGCCGCGTTTACAGAAAAAGAATTAAGATTTGAATATTATTTCAATATTAATATCAATGTTTTAGATTTCAGGGAGACTGACAGGAAATTGTGTGTGTGTGTATGTGTGTGTGTGTGTGTGTGTGTGTGTGTGTGTGTGTGTATGTGTGTGTGTGTGTGTGTGTGTGTGTGTTAGCCCTGTCTAGAACCTGGTTCTGTTAGCATCAGTCTGAGCTGTAGAGTTAGAGTTAATCAGAATCAGATTATTGTCTCTCGGTAAAATCCTAACATTCTCCTCAGGTGAAGTGTGTAAACATTTATAAATAATCTACATCACAGTATAAAGAATTCAGCGCTGTGATCCGAATCAGACCTTACTCCAGGATGTGTCACAACTATCAGCGCTAATCTGACCCTGTTGCTAATTTGACCCAGGTGTTTATTAAACCCTGCTATTAATCTGACCCTGGCACTAATCTGATCCTGGCACTAATCTGACCCTGGCACTAATCTGACCCTGTTGCTAATTTGACCCAGGTGTTTATTAGACCCTGGCACTAATCTGACCCTGGCACTAATCTGACCCTGGCACTAATCTGACCCTGTTGCTAATTTGACCCAGGTGTTTATTAGACCCTGGCACTAATCTGACCCTGGCACTAATCTGATCCTGGCACTAATCTGACCCTGGCACTAATCTGGCCCTGGTGCTAATTTGACCCAGGTGTTTATTAAACCCTGCTATTAATCTGACCCTGGCACTAATCTGACCCTGTTGCTAATTTGACCCAGGTGTTTATTAGACCCTGGCACTAATCTGACCCTGGCACTAATCTGATCCTGGCACTAATCTGACCCTGGCACTAATCTGACCCTGTTGCTAATTTGACCCAGGTGTTTATTAGACCCTGGCACTAATCTGACCCTGGCACTAATCTGATCCTGGCACTAATCTGACCCTGGCACTAATCTGGCCCTGGTGCTAATTTGGCCCTGGTGCTAAACTACCCTGGTGTTAATCTAACACTAATGTTGAACAGGCACTGATGCTAATCTGACCTTGGTGTTATTCTGACCCTGGTCCTAATCTGGCCCTGGTGTTAATCTGACACAGGTTTTATACAGGCACTGATGCTAATTTGGCAGTGTTGCTAATCTGACCCTGGTTTTATTCTGACCTTGTTATTAATCTAGCACTGGTGTTCATCTGACCCTGGTGTTATTCTGACCCTGGTCCTAATCGGCCTCTGGTGTTAATCTAACCCTGGTTTTATTCTGACCCTGTTATTAATCTGGCCCTGGTGCTAATCTTACCCTGGTGTTATTCTGACCTGGTGCTAATCTGGCCCTGGTGCTAATCTGACCCTGGTGTTACTCTGTCCCTGGTGTTGATCTGACACTGGTGTTATACAGGTACTGATGCTAATCTGGCCCTGGTGGTAATCTGACCCTGGTTTTATTCTGACCCTGTTATTAATCTAGCACTGGTGCTAATCTGACCCTGGTGTTATTCTGACACCGGTCCTAATCTGGCCCTGGTGCTAATCTGACCCTGGTGTTATTCTGACCCTTTTATTAATCTAGCCCCGGTGCTAATCTGACCCTGGTGTTATTCTGACCTTGTTGTTAATCTAGCACTGGTGCTAATCTGACCCTGGTGTTATTCTGACACCGGTCCTAATCTGGCCCTGGTGCTAATCTGACCCTGGTGTTATTCTGACCTTGTTGTTAATCTAGCCCCGGTGCTAATCTGACCCTGGTGTTATTCTGACCTTGTTGTTAATCTAGCACTGGTGCTAATCTGACCCTGGTGTTATTCTTACCCTGGTCCTAATCTGGCCTTGGTGCTAATCTTACCCTGGTGTTATTCTGACCCTTTTATTAATGTAGCCCTGGTGCTAATCTGACCTTGGTGATACTCTGTCCCTGGTGTTAATCTGACACTGGTTTAATACATGCACGGATGCTAATCTGATCCTTGTGTTATTCTGACCCTGGTCCTAATCTGACCTGTTGCTAAACTGACCCTGGTGCTAAACTGACCCTGGTGTTACTTTGTCCCTGCTGTTAATCTGACACAGGTTTTATACAGGCACTGATGGCAATCTGGCCGTGTTGCTAATCTGACCATGGTGTTATTCTGACCCTGTTATTAATCTGGCCCAGGTGCTAATCTGACCCTGGTGTTACTCTGTCCCTGGTGTTATTCTGACCTGGTGCTAATCTGGCCTTTGTGTTAATCTAACCCTCATTGTGGGGTCACCCTCTCATTGTGGGGTTGAGCTGTTATATTGAGCAAGGGAATAATGGGCTGTTCTCTGATTTAACTCAAAACTTTAGCATTATTATCTTTATACAGTAACGTTATTTTTCTTGATCAGGTATAACGTGTCTGGTGATAAATTTGGAATATGTGAACTGTTCCTGGGATGAAGGTGGGGTTCCTCAGGAGAGCTACATCTTCAAGAGCAGGTGGGTGAGCTTCTACACTCTTAATTCACTTTAAATTGTTAGTTCTCTACAGAAACGAACCAATCAGACACAGAGAGACTGTTTACAGTTGTGTGACTTGTTTCATGTCTGAGCGCTGACACCTAGTGGCCTGCTCTATGGGAGAAGAATTTTATGGAATGAATATGAAAGTTCGTAGCCTATCTTTCAGGGGTAAACAGGGCTGGATGATTATGGTCAAAAATTGTATCACAATATATTTTTTAGTTTTGGTCGATGTGATATAATTCTGATGTCAATGAGAGCAATTTAAAGCCACAGAATCATTTTTAAAGATGTGGGGATGTGAGGAGGAGGAGGGGGAGGAAGTGTGAGCTGCTGAAAATAACCCTAAAAGAGACCTTGAACTGAATGTCAGTCAGTGACAGATGCTGTAAATAATGTATAGCGAAATATTGGACGATTACTGAAACATTTTCTGTTGCAATACAAACTGATGTTGAGTTATTGTCCAGCCCACAGTTCACCTCCCTACATGAAACGGCAGGTGTAAAACTGGTGTGTGTGTGTGTGTGTGTGTGTGTGTGGATCTCAGGTTTGAGGCGGATAAAGCGCTCTCGGAGTGTCCGGATTATCTGAAGGTGGGCGAGGTCGCGGTGGGCTGCAGAGTGCTGTACAATGAGATGAAGTCTCAGAGATTTGAAATGTTTTATGCCTTGCTTTCCCGCGCTGATGGAACTAACGTGTATGAGTACAGCAAACGCCTCTTAAACGAGGGTAAGAACATATACACATCACATCCACCAGGGGGCACTGTCTGGTCAGCCTCATTTCAATGTTAAACACATTCCCCACATGGGGGCGCTGTTTTTATGTCGTATAAGCTCTAAACTTTGTCAGATGACGTTATGGAAGCTGAACTAAGGTGGTTGCTGTCTGTAATTAGACCTGGAGATGCTGAGGTGTGTTGTTCTCTCTGTTCTGTTCTGTTCTGTTCGATTCTCTTCGCTTCTCAGTGAAGCTGGACCCCCCGAGCAACCTCAGCCTGGAGATGAAAAAACCGGAGTTGTGGTTCTACTGGAACACAACCACCAGAACCAAATCTCAGTGTAAAGAGTCTCAGGTCCGATACAAGATCAACAACAAAGACTGGCAGGTAAATAGTTCCTCTGTCCACCAGAGGGGGACGACACACACTTCCTCATAACACCCAAAACAATCGACTGGAGAAGGAGCAGCCTATCGTTTTTCCATTTAGTGCTTCTTTACGATATAAAACAGCAGTTAAACTGACACCTAGTGGTCTGGATGTATCGAATAACATACTAAACCTGGACTCGGGGGTGGCACACAGGGATGGCAGAGTGGCAGTGTTCTTAATTCGTCTAGTCCCTACTCGACTCGCTCTGAACCACGAGAGAACAGCCACTAAACAAGAACCCGCTTCCAGAACCAGGACCTGATTCACCTGGTGGAGGTCCAGTCGAGTGGAGACCCTGCGGTGGAAGAGCACCGTTAGAAGACTCTGAATCTTTTTATTTCTGTGGTCAGGAAACGGTCCAGAGACAGGTTTTTATCGTAGCGTTGTCTCGGTGTGTGGTGTTGTCCTCAGGTCGAGAAGGCGAACGGGGCGCAGAACATGTTCAATTTGCCGTTCCCCAGTGAGCAGAGTGTGTACGAGTTCCAGGCCAGGGTCCACATGTCCGTAGTCTGCGGTGAGTCAAACCACTGGAGCACATGGAGCGAGTCAGTGACCTGGAGATCATTGAAGAACAACAACGACACAGGTACACACACACACACACACACACACACCAATACTCTACACACATGTGCAGTTTTTACATGTCTCCCCCTGTTCCTCGGCGCTCAGGACCCCCACAGAGCAGGTGTGATGTGGTGGTGGATCATTCTCAGCGCTGCAGTGACACTGACGTGGTGGTGGTGTGTTAGTGTGTGTTGTGCTGGTGTAGAGTGGATCAGACACAGCAGTGCTGCTGGAGTTTTTAAACCCGGTGTCCACTCTCTGTCCACTCTGTGAGACACTCTTCCCTCGTTGGTCCACCTTGTAGATGTAGAGTCAGAGACAGTAGCTCATCTGTCGCTGCACAGTGTGTGTCGCTCGTCCTCTAGTCCTTCATCAGTGACACAGGACGCTGTCGGCTGGACGCGGCCCTCAGAGCGCTGGGGTTAGGGTTAGTAAGCGCTAACTGTGGGGTTAGCAAACTGTTCCCAGTCCAGTGACACCGAGGGGTTTAAAGGAAATTCCCAGTGTTCTACGAAGTGTCCAAGTCTAGTCCACAGGCTCAGTGTTAATGTGTAGGCCACTGTCTCGCTGTCAGATTAACCCCTGACCTGTCCATGTCTTGTGTGTTCTAGACTCCCAGAACGGTTCTTCTCTTGCTCCAATGGTTCTGTACGTTGTAGGTGGCATCGTGGTCCTGATCGTTCTGACCTGTCTGCTCCTCCACAGCGAGAGGTTCGTACCTTAATCAATAAACCAATCAGCTTTGCCCTTTAAGCTCACGCTGGGCACTGGGATGCTATGCTCATGTGCAGCTGCTCAGGTTTTGTTTGTAATTGTGTTGAAGGAATCAGGAATTTGTCTCATTCTCACTCTGCATCTCCACTCTCTGTCTGTCTGTGTTTGTCTGTGTTTGTCTGTCTGTCTGTGTCTGTGTTTGTCTGTGTTTGTCTGTCTGTCTGTGTCTGTGTCTGTCTCTGTCTGTCTGTGTCTGTCTCTGTCTGTCTGTCTGTGTCTGTGTCTGTCTCTGTCTGTCTGTGTCTGTCTCTGTCTGTCTGTGTTTGTCTGTGTTTGTCTGTCTGTCTGTGTCTGTGTCTGTCTGTCTGTGTTTGTCTGTCTCTGTCTGTGTTTGTCTGTCTGTCTCTGTCTGTCTGTGTTTGTCTGTCTGTGTTTGTCTGTTTGTCTCTGTCTGTCTGTGTCTCTGTCTGTCTCTGTCTGTGTTTGTCTGTCTCTGTCTGTGTTTGTCTGTCTGTGTCTGTCTCTGTCTGTGTCTGTCTCTGTCTGTGTTTGTCTGTCTGTGTCTGTCTCTGTCTGTGTCTGTCTGTCTCTGTCTGTGTTTGTCTGTCTGTCTCTGTCTGTGTCTGTCTGTCTCTGTCTGTGTTTGTCTGTCTGTGTCTCTGTCTGTCTGTGTTTGTCTGTCTCTGTCTGTCTGTCTGTGTCTGTCTCTGTCTGTCTGTGTTTGTCTGTCTCTGTCTGTGTTTGTCTGTCTCTGTCTGTCTGTGTCTGTCTGTTTCTGTCTGTGATTGTCTGTCTCTGTCTGTCTGTGTTTGTCTGTCTGTGTCTGTCTCTGTCTGTGTCTGTCTGTCTCTGTCTGTGTTTGTCTGTCTGTGTCTCTGTCTGTCTCTGTCTGTGTCTGTCTGTCTCTGTCTGTGTTTGTCTGTCTGTGTCTCTGTCTGTCTCTGTCTGTGACTGTCTGTCTCTGTCTGTGTCTGTCTGTCTGTGTCTCTGTCTGTCTCTGTCTGTCTCTGTCTGTGTCTGTCTGTCTCTGTCTGTCTGTGTTTGTCTGTCTGTGTTTGTCTGTCTGTATCTGTCTCTGTCTGTCTGTGTTTGTCTGTCTCTGTCTGTGTTTGTCTGTCTGTCTCTGTCTGTGTCTGTCTGTCTGTCTGTGTTTGTCTGTCTGTGTCTCTGTCTGTCTCTGTCTGTCTGTGTCTCTGTCTGTCTGTGTTTGTCTGTCTGTGTTTGTCTGTCTGTGTTTGTCTGTCTCTGTCTGTGTCTATCTCTGTCTGTGTTTGTCTGTCTGTGTCTGTCTCTGTCTGTGTCTGTCTGTGTTTGTCTGTGTTTGTCTGTCTCTGTCTGTGTTTGTCTGTCTGTCTCTGTCTCTGTCTGTCTGTCTGTGTCTCTGTCTGTCTCTGTCTGTCTGTGTCTCTGTCTGTCTCTGTCTGTGTCTGTCTGTGTTTGTCTGTCTGTGTCTGTCTCTGTCTGTGTTTGTCTGTCTGTGTCTGTGTCTGTCTCTGTCTGTCTGTGTTTGTCTGTCTCTGTCTGTGTTTGTCTGTCTGTCTCTGTCTCTGTCTGTCTGTCTGTGTCTCTGTCTGTCTCTGTCTGTCTGTGTCTCTGTCTGTCTCTGTCTGTGTCTGTCTGTGTTTGTCTGTCTGTGTCTGTCTCTGTCTGTGTTTGTCTGTCTGTGTCTGTGTCTGTCTCTGTCTGTCTGTGTTTGTCTGTCTCTGTCTGTCTGTGTTTGCCTGTCTGTGTCTGTCTCTGTCTGTCTGTGTTTGTCTGTCTCTGTCTGTCTGTGTTTGTCTGTCTGTGTCTGTGTCTGTCTGTGTCTGTCTCTGTCTGTGTCTGTCTGTGTTTGTCTGTCTCTGTCTGTCTGTGTCTGTCTCTGTCTGTGTTTGTCTGTGTCTGTCTGTGTTTGTCTGTCTGTGCCTGTCTCTGTCTGTGTTTGTCTGTCTCTGTCTGTCTGTGTTTGTCTGTCTGTGTCTGTCTCTGTCTGTGTTTGTCTGCCTGTGTCTGTGTTTGTCTGTGTCTGTGTTTGTCTGTGTCTGTCTGTGTCTGTCTCTGTCTGTGTTTGTCTGCCTGTGTCTGTGTTTGTCTGTGTCTGTGTTTGTCTGTGTCTGTCTGTTGTTTCAGGATGAGGGTGATCCTGGTGCCCGTTGTTCCGGGTCCAGGGAAAACTTTAATGGATCTCATCGATAACTACGACGGCAATGTGGAGGTAGCTCAGCTTTTATCGGTCTAATATAGTTTTTTGTTTTTCAATCTACTATTTTTTCAGTTTTTTTATAATGTTTTTCTTTTTACCTTTTTTCTGTTTTTTTAAGTTTATTTCATGTGTTTTTCTCTGTTTTTCTCTGTTAATCTCTCGGTAGGAAACATTGATTTCTGGTTAAAAGATGAGTTGCTTTTTTCAAAAATAGCTCAGTTCTGAGAGTCAGCGAGATTATGATTAAGATTAAGATTAAGACTCTCACAGTTTGAGAAGCTCTTTCTGAGCTGAGCTTATCCTCTTCTCTTTGCCCTTTAAGTTTCCGGTCTTTAATTTTGCTGAAGAGTGGTTCCTGTCGCTGAGGGCGGCTGGGTTTACTGTAATGGTGTATGTGTTTATTCTAAAGGTCACTGATCTGCTTTAACCGTGTGTTGTTGTTCAGAGGAGTTCAGTGTGTGTTGGTAAATCAGAGGCTGGTTCTGCGTGAGGATGTGGAGTCTCTGGACAGTTGTAGATGGTTCTGATTGTCTGCTCTCCATCGGCTCCCGTTCATGTTGAAGTCACTGATCGTGTCCTGTATGTCACTGTCCTCTGGTTGTCCCCTGGTCTCATGTCTGTCTCTGTCCCACAGCGGTGGCTGAGTATCTCCAAAGAGTTTCAGGACGGGTTCAAGCCCAACTTCGCCGAGCGTCCGTGTCCGGTCCGAGAGTACAAACTCCTGCACCAGAACAGCTCCGACAGCGAGGCCTCTCTCTCCACCTTCACCGACGTCTCCTCCGAATATCAGCCCATGCACAGCTACACTTCCGCCTCCACGCTGTCGGCCACGCCCACCCAGAACCCCGACGCCATGCCCCTTGAGACCACCCAGGCCACGCCCACTGAGCCCATGCCCGTTGAAACCACGCAGGCCGTGCCCAGTGCCCCCAGCGTCCTGTAACTCTGCAGCCTGCGCCCCAAAGCAAAAAAATCGCTCGATATATATATTCATGAAATATGCAAATGAGGCTGAGATAGTAGTAGCAGCACAGTCCTCCTGCAGCATCCAGCGGCGCGGCAGAGGAACCCAACACAGCTGGATAAACATCTGGGAATTAAAATAGGATGATGTCATCATGTGCTGCCATCCCGTCAGCTACTGGTGTTACACACTCGCTGTGACTGATCTATGTCATAAGTGCTTTAGAAGCAGTTTGAAGGTGGAAATGAGCTGCATGTAACACATTAAAAATATATAATTTTATAATTGCATTTTTTAAAATGAAAAAACCTTAAATATTAAACATTTCATTTATAACCTCTAAAAATGGCTAAAAAAGGATTTGTATTTTTCTGAACTGTTTGTATTCTTTTTATTTTTATTACCTGCTTTTATACACTGTGTGCTGAACTTTTAAAGTGTTTTTTTACAAAAGACCCACTCGGCGAAAGTTCCACCTTAAACAAAGAGGGATCTGTATTTCATATTTTTATAAATAAGTTTCCTGTAATCAGTGTCTAAAACATGTGGCTAAAGCACGTTTATGATTTCATTAATGATAGTGTTCAGGTTGTTAGCATGCTAACATCTATGTTAGCTCAAAGGCTAAAGACACATCACTCACACACACACACACACACACTGCTGCCAACCACACATTCTCCATGTTTTTTTCAGTGTTCACCAGTATTTACTCAGTACTAACACAGAATTAATTTCATTTGATGCTTGTTTACAGTATTTTTTAGCGTGTTATCAAACATTAGCTTGCTATCTCTACTAACAGAGGAATCACAATCTCCAGGTCTTCTCCTGTACTTTAGAAAGTGTACAAAAACAAGCACAGTCATGTTTTCAGAATTGTTTTTCAATGTGATTCTGAAGTATCGATACTTATGATATCGCTAATGCACACACACACACACACGCTAACCTGGCTAATCACTGTATTTAAATGAAACGCTGCTGCAGTTTGTTTCAGAAACAGAAATTGTCTCAGAGAGAGTGGTTACTACATTGTCATTATTAGAGCAGGTGCAGACTTGGATTTGCTGTTGGTTCTATCCAAAAGGAGGTTCTTTAGAGAACCATGTTATCCATGTTCTCAGTCGTACGAATGTGAACAGCCTTCCTAAAGTTTACAGAACCTTCACACAACGTAAAGAACCCTGTTCTTCATGTGATGAGTGTCAGAGATATCATCTAAAAGTCTTCACTGAACTGAGAACGCTCCTCCTGTGGCTTTACTCACAACCTCATGTTTAGAAGTCTGTTTTTATTCTTTATATTTATTCTTTATATGACGCTGACGGTGTTACAGCTCTGATCTAATGCTTTGTAAATATTCTCTTCTGTTTAAACGTGCCTCTGCTCTGAAATATTAACGTTTCAGTAATCAATAATAAAGGCCCAATACTGAATTGTGAATTCTTCTGTGGCTGAATGTGAATGAAGCATCTACTTTAGAGGCGGCTGAGACAGAACTGGGGCGATTTATTCACCTCCTGTAAGACCTTTATCCAGATTAGGACTGGTGCCCCCTGCAGAGCCACTGTGGTTTTTGTCTCACGGTTCTTGTTCCTGTTCTGCTTTCTGTTCCTGTTTTTTTAGGGTTCTGAGCACTACAGCGCAAGGAAACCTACTATAATTGGGATTATTTTGGTTCTGTCACCTATGTGTTTTCGAAATGTTCAAGAGGGGGCGGAGCCTGTGCAGCAGTGGTTCAGGCAGGGGGCGGAGCCTGTGCAGTAGTGGTTCAGGCAGGGGGCGGAGTCTGTGCAGCAGTGGTTCATACAAGAGGAGGAGCCTGTGCAGCAGTGGTTCAGGCAGGGGGCGGGGTCTGTGCAGCAGTGGTTCATACAAGAGGAGGAGCCTGTGCAGCAGTGGTTCAGGCAGGGGGCGGAGCAGAAAGAAGAGATTGCAGGACCTTTCTTAAATGTAGTATTATTATTTATTCAGTTAAAGCATGCCATCTACAGGCAGCATGCCGTCATTACACTTCAGATACGGCACATTTCAGTGTGAGAGCAGTCACTGAACCTCTCTAAAAACACAGAAACACTGAGGCCTCGCACGGAACGGGAAATCAACCAAAAACGAAGAGCTGTGTAATTTTAATTGATTTTAAAAATGAATTTTTAAAGAACAATTGCTAAAAAATAAATTTAAAAATGAAAGTGTAAATTTTATCCGAGTTGATCTTCATACTGTTTCCTGAAACAGTCTCCCGCCGGAAAAAAATCCCAACAACGTTCCTGATACATCTTCCACACATAGGACTCCTGAGAGAGAGAGAGAGAGCAGGAAGTATTCACATGCCTTTAGTTCTAATTATTTTAGTGTAGTGAGTGTAGTACTTTGAATATGAGTGAGTGTGTGTGTATGTGTGTGTGTCTGTGTGTGTGTGTGTCTGTGTGTGTGTGTCTGTGTGTGTGTGTGTTATACCTGTCCAGTGTGTTCTGTCTCATCTTTGTTTATCAGGTACATCAGGAAGAATCTGCAACAGAGCAATACAACTTTAAGCGTATCTGTATGAGTGTGAGTGTGTGTGTGTGTGTGTGTGTGTGTGAGTGTGTGTGAGTGAGTGTATGTGTGTGTTGAACTCACAGGTAGTTGGCCAGGTTGTGCTCCTCTAAAGTGTGCGTCTCAAAACCATGTGGAGTCGTGTCGAAGTAATCGCTCCCAATTCCACAAATGAAACACTTGGTCTGTGGAGAAAGTTCAGACTCAGTTACACACTGCCCCCTGCGTACACTGAGACCGTGGAGACACTCTGAAGATGTGTGTACTGTGTGCTTTAGGGATCAGTGAGCAGAACAAGCAGTCGGTACATGTTCAGTGCAGATGCAGCATCACAGCTTCCACTCTGCCCTGGAGGTAAAGAGCATGAGGGGAATAGAAGCCCTCTGTCAGTCGACAGTGTTGTGATGGTCACTAACGTAAAGATGGAGCTGTAGTGGGCGTTACAGGGTTAAAGAAGCAGTGACTGAGGTGAGGTGTAGACAGGTGCTGGATGCTGTACCTCCATGTCCTCCTTCACCTGCTCCTGCTGATCCCTCAGCTCCCCGAATGCATCAATGATCAGACCTGCACACACACACACACACAGAGAGCACACTAAGGGTTAATCTCACCACTTTCCCTGTAGTGTTGTGAAGTGTGAGGGCGACATGGCTCTTCAAACGGAGATGTCTCAGAGTCCCGCTCCAAACGGAGGGTTCTGACGCCTTGTGAATCAGCGGCGAGACGCTGCGCAGCGCCCAGAGAGACCCACAGGTGTCAGTGTTTCCTCCTTTAAACTCTATGACCCCCAGTGTATTACCTGAGTTTAATGTAGTTTCAGTGGATTTTGGCCCCTTACTGAGGTCTTTGGAGATAGCTGTAAATGTACAGTTCCACCTTAAATAATAAAGAACATTTAAGGTGGAACTGAACAGAACTCTGCAGAATGAGAATCTGAGCTGAGCTCCATGTCACAGAAGAGTGAGGAGAGGGAGGTAATCTCTGATTGTGGAACTCTTCTGAAGGAGAATGAGGCTCTAAATGTAACTAAAGTCCAGCAGCTCCTCTGATATCACTGCAGACTGGTGCAGAGCTGCTACAGAGGATGCAGAGAGCTACTATGGACGCCGGAGATTGAGGACATCCTGCAGGACTGTTTTGCTACAACAGATTGGGATGTGTTTAAAGCTGCAGCCACTATAGAGGACTATACTGTCAACATACAGGACTATGCCGAGCACGTGTCTGGTTACATCAGCACTTGTGTGGACAACGTCGTGCCCACCATACAGGTGAAGAGGTTCCCCAACCAGAAGACCTGGATCAACAGTCAGGTACGACACATGCTGCAGGCTCACTCTCTGGCATTAACTGCAAGTCCTCAGAGCATGTGCCAATGAGTTAGCTGATGTTCTCACCTCCATTTTCAACCTGTCCCTCAGCCAGATCATCGTTCCAACCTGCTACAAAACCACAACCATCATCCCCCTCCCCAAGAACCCCCCCCCCCCCCACACACACACACACACACACACACCTGCCTGAATGACGACAGGCCAGTGGCACTCACTCCGATCATTATGAAGTGCTTTGAGAGAGTGGTGCTGACCCACATCCAGCGCAGTATACCAGATACCCTGGACCCCCTGCAGTACGCCTACCGTGCCAACAGATCCACCTCGGATTGCATCGCTGCTGCCCTCCACTATTCTCTCTCTCACCTGGAAAGTAAAGACTCCTATATCAGGATGCTCTTTGTGGACTATAGTTCCGCCTTTAACACGGTCATCCGTCACAAACTTAGCCACAAACTGTCCACACTCAGCCTGCACTGGCTTTTGGACTTCCTGACTGGAAGGCCCCAGTCCGTCCCAGGGTTGGCAACAGGACTTCAGCCAGTATCACTGCCTACACTGGGGTTCCACAGGGATGTGTCCTCAGACCCATCCTCTACACCCTGTTCACCCATGACTGTGTCGCCTATCACAAGGACAACATCATCCTCAAGTTTGCAGACGACACTGCAGTGATAGGACGCATCACTAATGGAGATGAAGAGGCCTACAGGAGGGAGGTGACCGGGCTGGTAGCATGGTGTGAGGACAACAACCTCACCCTCAACACGGACAAGAAGAAGGAGCTGATAGTGGATGTGAGGAAAAAGAAAAGACCTATCAGCCACTGTTCATTCGGGAGCTTGAAGTGGGCGTCCTGGGCGTCCACATCAGTGAGGACTTCGCATAGACATTGAACACCATGCACCTGGTCAAAAAGGCTCAGCAGCGGTTGTATTTCCTGGGGAGGCTGAGAAAATTTGAGATGTCACCCAGAAATTTTTATAGCTGTGTCATCGACAGCCTCCTGACCAGCTGTATCACCGTGTTCAGATTAAACGCAGAGGCTTCTCTTGTGTCTTACAGTCCGTGATCTAGTTTCCTGGGGTGAAATACAGGAGTGGACTCACCCTGGATGATGGCGAGGAGGATGACGATGACAAAGAAGAAGAAGGTGATGTCGAAAACCACACGATAGAGTTCATACTCGTCACCTGCAGGATCCTCGATCTCATCCCCTATCCCCCCACCTGCCCTCACCCCGACATACATGTGGAACAGGTAACACTGAGAGAGAGAGAGAGAGAGAGAGAGAGAGAGAGAGAGAGAGAAGAGAGAGAGAGAAGAGAGAGAGAGAGAGGGAGAGAGAGAGAGAGAGAGAGAGAGAGAAGAGAGAGAGAGAGAGAGAGAGAGAGAGAGAGAGAGAGAGAGAGAGAGAGAGAGAGAGAGAGAGAGAGAGAGAGAGAAGAGAGAGAGAGAGGGAGAGGAGAGAGAGAGAGAGAGAGAGAGAGAGAGAGAGAGAGAGAAGAGAGAGAGAGAGGGAGAGGAGAGAGAGAGAGAGGGAGAGGAGAGAGAGAGAGAGAGAGAGAGAGAAGAGAAAGAGAGAAAAGAGAGAGAGAGAAATGAGAGAGAGAGAGAAGAAGAGGGAGAGAGAGAGGAGAGAGAGAGAGAAGAGAGAGAGAGAAGAGAAAGAGAAAAGAGAGAGAGAAGAGAGAGAGAGAAGAAGAAGAAGAGGGAGAGAGAGAAGAGAGAGAGAAGAGAAAGAGAGAAAAGAGAGAGAGAAGAAAGAGACAGAAATGAGAGAGAGAGAGAAGAAGAGAGAGAGAGAGAAGAGGAAGAGAGAAAAGACAGAGAGAAGAGAGAGAGAAATCAGAGAGAGAGAGAGAGAAGAGAGAGAAATCAGAGAGAGAGAAGATAAAGAGAAAAGAGAGAGAGAAGAGAGAGAGAAAAGAGAGAGAGAAAATTAGAGAGAGAGAGAAGAGGGAGAGAGAGAAGAGGGAGAGAGAGAGTGGGAGAGAGAGAGAGAGAGAGAGAGAAGCACACTATTCATAAATCCAGTTATTATACAATTATTCATTATTGAGGAGGCGAGGGACTCACGGTCATCATGTCGTCACACTTCATGTCCGGCTCATCCTCATCTTCACTTTTATTGTAGAATTTACGGAAGAAATTGAAGGCCACAACAGTGTAGAGATACACGACCACCGCCAGCAGACCTACGGTCATCATCAGCTACACACACACACACACACACACAAACACACACACACACAGCTACAGAACTGCTCAACTGAATTCGATTAACGATTAAATCTTCTGATGCTCCACATTCTTCCAAACTGCTGCTAATACAGCATCACCGGAGCTCAACACGCTTGGAGGAGAGCCCTAACAGCCCAGAAGGAAGGCCCTCTCCCCATCTCTAGCGTCGTCCTGCGAGCGTGTACCTGTTTCCCGTTGTGTGTGACGGAGGAGAGGATGGTGCGGAGGGTTTTGACGCCCATGGCGATGTCCAGCAGGTGGCAGGCGAAGAAGAAGTGGTTGTAGTGACCCAGCAGTGACATCACCGTGTACCACACCAGATACAGGAAGGTCTGCACAACACACAGGACAGGGGGAGGGGCTTCACTCAGACCCAATCAGAAATAATCAGTTAAATACAGAATGAATAAATTATAATCATCCACAGCATAAGATGTTAATATCCTGTTCCAATCCATTAGAGCTATACACAGGGCCCTCCCCACACAGTTCCTGTCGAGTCCTTCACCTACACTGGTACTATACAAAACCAATCAGAACCAATCAATACAGTACAGAGATAGGTCTTTGCTCTCATCCAATCAGATCGCTCGCTGAGCTATAGCTGCTGAATAAAAGACTTTACTTACGTTGTCTGTGAAGACGACTCCAAATTTCCAGATCTGGTATTTAATATCTACAGCTGTCAACCTGCAACAGAACCCCCCCACACACACACACACCTGTTGTAACTATGGTCACACAGCAGCGTGTGAAAGCTGCGTTTGCATCTGTGCGAGTCAGTACCGTGCCAGCATGGAGTTGTCATGCTCCTCTGGTTTTCTGTCGTTCTGCTGTTTGCTGACGTCCAGAGAAGCCAGGTCCATCCCCAGCAGCTCCGCGATCCGCTCCCTGCCATAGATATCTCCGTATTTATCCAGAACCTGGGGGGACATCAGCAGACTCTGGTCAGAGACGGGACAGGGTTCAGAAATGTGGTCTGTTACAGGCTCGTTACAGGCTCAACCAGACCCTAAATGCTGAGGCCTGGTCAATCCTAAGACTAATGAGTCTGTAAAGAGTCTGTAACAAGTCTGTAACAAGTCTGTAAAGAGTCTGTAACAAGTCTGTAACAAGTCTGTAAGAGACTAATGAGTCTGTAACAAGTCTGTAACGAGTCTGTAACAAGTCTGTAACAAGTCTGTAACAAGTCTGTAAGAGACTAATGAGTCTGTAACAAGTCTGTAACGAGTCTGTAAGAGACTTATGAGTCTGTAAGAGACTAATGAGTCTGTAACAAGTCTGTAAGAGACTAATGAGTCTGTAACGAGCCTGTAACAAGTCTGTAAGAGACTAATGAGTCTGTAACGAGTCTGTAAGAGACTAATGAGTCTGTAACAAGTCTGTAACGAGTCTGTAAGAGACTAATGAGTCTGTAACAAGTCTGTAACGAGTCTGTAACAAGTCTGTAAGAGACTAATGAGACTGTAACAAGTCTGTAACAAGTCTGTAACAAGTCTGTAAGAGACTAATGAGACTGTAACAAGTCTGTAACAAGTCTGTAACGAGTCTGTAACAAGTCTGTAAAAGACTAATGAGACTGTAACAAGTCTGTAAGAGACTAATGAGTCTGTAACAAGTCTGTAACAAGTCTGTAACAAGTCTGTAAGAGACTAATGAGTCTGTAACAAGTCTGTAACGAGTCTGTAAGAGACTAATGAGTCTGTAACAAGTCTGTAACGAGTCTGTAAGAAGTTTGTAAGAGACTAATGAGACTGTAACAAGTCTGTAACAAGTCTGTAACAAGTCTGTAAGAGACTAATGAGTCTGTAAGAGACTAATGAGTCTGTAACAAGTCTGTAACGAGTCTGTAACAAGTCTGTAAGAGACTAATGAGACTGTAACAAGTCTGTAACAAGTCTGTAAGAGACTAATGAGTCTGTAACAAGTCTGTAACGAGTCTGTAAGAGACTAATGAGTCTGTAACAAGTCTGTAACGAGTCTGTAAGAAGTTTGTAAGAGACTAATGAGACTGTAACAAGTCTGTAACAAGTCTGTAACGAGTATGTAACAAGTCTGTAACGAGTATGTAACAAGTCTGTAAGAGACTAATGAGTCTGTAACAAGTCTGTAACGAGTCTGTAAGAGAAACTTACAAACAGTTACAGTCTCAGACACATTCAGAAGAGAGCGGTTCTACAGATTAACTCTCGACGAGGCCACAGCCGTTCACTGAAAACCGTTCCAGGTGACGACATCATGAAGCCGACTGAGAGAACGGAGAGAGTGTGTGAAGCTGTCGTCAAAGCGACAGGGGGCTACTGTGAAGAGTCTAAAGTATAAAACATATTCTGCTTTGTTTAACACTTTGTTGTTCACTACATAATTCCACGTGTTCCTTCATAGTTTTAATGTCTTCCACATTCATTTACAACGGAGAAAATAATAATAAAAAAAAAAACAACGAAAAAACACTAAATGAAAAGATGTCCAAACTTTTGACTGGTGCTGTACATTCACAACATGTGGAAAACGGCCCAAAACAAAGGAAACCCTCCCTGAGTGGGTGTGCTCAAACATTTGCTTGGTACTGTATACACCTGTCTGCGTGTGTGTGTACTAAAATATCTAGTAATAAAATCTGTAAGAAATGGTGTTAAGGAAATGAAAAGTCCTCCAGAGTCTGTCTCTGCTCTTACCTTCCTCTTCACAAACTTGTCCCAGTAGTTGTTTGGATACGAGCTGAACATAAAAACACACACAAACACGTGTTACTCATGAATATGTTTCAGATTAAATGTGTGTGAATGTGTTTAGATAAAACTCTCCAGTATGTGTGTGTGTGTGTGTGTGTGTGTGTGTGTGTGTGTGTAATTGTGTGTGAACTGACGGTGTGTTGAGGACGAGTCTGTCCCACTGTCCTTTAATATCGTCGTCCTCCGGCTGCTCCGTGATGTAAAGACCGTCAAACTCCAGCTTCCTCGCCAGCTCCTTCTCCCTCTTAAAGATCACCAGCGGGATCTACAGCACACAGATCAATACCGCCATCAATAGAGTGATCAGCAGAGGGAGCTACAGCACTGTGTGTGTGTGTTATTTCACCTTGAGGCAGTTGTACCCGATGATGCAGATGAAGGAGATGATGGTGTGGAGCATGGCGAGGAAGGCCAGTGTGGGCTGCATGTATCCCGTACTCTCCTCCAGGAAATAATACACAGGGCCTTCATCATCATCATCATCAACTCCCTCCTCCACTCCGGACCCCTCCATCTCCTCCGCAGAACCTTCAAACAGTCCAGAACCTTCAAACCCCGCAGAGCCCTCAAACTCATCCCCAGGAGGGGAGTCCGACACCTGGACCAAGCATAAACATCAGAATTAAAATGTCGGTCACTTTGTAGTTCTACAGTTACAGGCTGTAGTCCATCTGTGGCTCTGCATACTTTGTTACCCCCCTTCCCCCCTGTTCTTCAGCGCTCAGGACCCCCACAGGGCAGGTGTGATGTGGTGGTGGATCATTCTCAGCGCTGCAGTGACACTGACGTGGTGGTGGTGTGTTAGTGTGTGTTGTGCTGGTGTAGAGTGGATCAGACACAGCAGTGCTGCTGGAGTTTTTAAACCCCTCAGTGTCTGGACCGAGAACAGTCCACCGACCAAAAACATCCAGCCGACAGCGTCCTGTGTCACTGATGAAGGACTAGAGGACGAGCGACACACACTGTGCAGCGACAGATGAGCTACTGTCTCTGACTCTACATCTACAAGGTGGACCAACGAGGGAGGAGTGTCTCACAGAGTGGACAGAGAGTGGACACAGTCTCACATCTCTCACTGACCCGGTAGAAGAGCAGGATGAAATTCAGGGCGAAGGCGATGAACAGAGCCAGGAAGCGGAGGTTGTAGAAGTTCCGTGAGAGATAGTTCTGTGGACGAGATGGAGACAGCCCAGTGAGACCATGTAAACAAAAGAAAACCAGAAATCAAACCGACAGAGCTGAGGACTTCTCTTTCTCTACCATGAATTTATTCCTTTGCACGTCCAGCTCATTCCAAAGCTCAAACCCGTCATTTCTGCTCGATTTCTTCTCTTTCTTTGCTTTGCTGGTCTTCGCCACCTTGTCCTTCTCCTGTGGCTCCTCTGCCTTCACCTCTGTCTCCTTTTCTGCCTTCTCTCCATTCTCAGTGCTGAGGAAACACAGATGAAAATCAAGAGAAGACACAAACACCGATGTGAAGAACTGTCTTAGTAAACAAACACCCGAGAGGTGATGGACATTGGTTTACACAGCGACAATGTTCATGACACAAACAGAAACTGTCCACAATAACCAAGATGACCTGGACTCACTCGGCTTTCTCAGGCTCCGGCGGAGGCTCCTCGACAACTGCAGTCTGTTCGGCTCCAGCTTCTTCTGGCTGCTGGACAATGCAACACACACATCAGATATCACATCGCTCTGGAGAACAGGGACACATTACTGCACTGATGTAGCTCATCATACAGCTATAATCATATGCTCCCAGAGGGAAGGGGATCATTAAAGCCATTCTCTGCTTTGCCTTCTACACGAAAAACAGTCAAGGACTGTTTCTCAGCATGTGTTCTGTTGTGTTATACATCTTTGTGTTCTCCCCGGACGTCATCTTCCACCACACATTACAGTCTGATATTAAAGAACACTGAACCCAATAACAGTTAATGTAATAATGTCCTACCATTTTCCTCTTGGTTAAAGGAGTGCCCTCTGGAGTTGGGGGTTCGATAGGTGTGGTATCTCCCATATCTCCCAGGCCCCCTGGCGTGTCGATGCCAGGGATCTTTCCCACATCTTGTTCAGTGCTCTCCTCATCCTCCTCCTCTCCTCCTGCTGCTTCCATGGAGTCTGTCACCCCTCCGGCCTCCTGCTCCTCTCCTGCTCTGGGTTCTCCTGGAAAGTCTCCATGCACTTCGTCCTGAGTGGGGTCCGGCATGCTGGCAAGGATCTCCGTCACCGTGATGTTCTTAGCTCCTTCCACCAAACTGCCTCCAAACAGAGTGTGCCAGATGAGCAGAAAGAGCCCTTTACAGACACTGTAGATGAAGTGGAAGATGCCCATGAGGATGGTCCAGAGGAAGGTGACCACTCCAACAATGATCTCCTTCAGGGTCATCCTCCTGAGTCTGCGGTACTGTCGGCGGAGGTTACGGAAGGTGAACATCCCGAAAAAGTTGAGGACACTGTTGAGGAAGTCTGCGAAAGCTGAGCTGGATTCTGGCTCGTTGTTTTCTCCTCCACTTTCTTCATCATTCCCTCCTGCTCCTCCTTCTGATCCCTCCACTGGTTCCTCATCAATCTCTCCTTTCTCCTCTTCCTCCTGCTCTGAGATCTGAGAGGCAATGTTCATCTCAAAGATTGTGTCCTCGCAGAAGTTGACAAAGAGCTCCATCTTCTCTGACTCACCACCTTCATTCACCACGTCAAAAATGAACTGTCGCTTGGACTCTCTGACCTGCGGCATCTCCCACTGTCTCCGGTTCACCTCGCTGATCTCAAAGTAAATCCTCTCGATCTTTCTGCTGGCACCCATGATCTCGATACGGCCCAAGAAGGGACGGAAGTAGTTTAGGACGCTCTCAGCCTGCTCCAGAAAGTTCTGGAGCCTAGTGTCATGAGGGACGTGTTCAGACAGGTTTGTCAGAAGGACAGCGATGTTGAAGCCAATGTCTTTGGCCGGTTCCTGAAAGCGAGAGGCAAACTCCTCATAGTTTATCATCTCATTTTCATCTGCTTCAGAGCATGACAGGAGGAACTGGATCTCGGAGGGAGTGTACTGCTTCTGACTGTCCATAGCCTTTTGGAAATCCTTCTTAGAGATCAGACCTCTGGGGTCTGTGACATAATCTCGGAAAGCGTCAGAAGCGACAATGTCTTTGAGCTTCAGGAACATGTCAAAGAACTTGAGGATCATCTCCACATTGCTGGAGGACTCCACCAGCATGTCCACCATCTGACGAGCGATTGTACCATTAACAACGTTACCTGGAAGACAATTTCACAAATATATACAATGATTAGAAAATAAATGTGTCCCTGGGTTTGATCTGAGTAATTACTCTAGTGAAACTGATACAGACCCTCCAGCAGAGACAGCAGCATGACCACCATGTCCTTCTGCAAGTCCAGCAGCTCCTTCAGCAAACCGATTTGACTCGAGTCCTGAAACACAGTGAACACACAACTCCTACTGCCTGGAACAAGTACACAACTCCTACTGCTTTCTACAAGTACACAAATTCTACTGCCCGGAAGAGGTAGGCAACTCCTACTGCCCAGATCAGGTGTGCAACTCTTACTGCCTAGAACAAGTACTCAACTCCTACTTCTTTCTACAAGTACACAACTCCTACTGCCAGGAACAAGTACGCAACTCCTGCTGCATGGAACAGGTACGCAACTCCTACTGCCCAGAACAGGTACGCAATTCCTACTGACCGGAACACGTACGCAACTCCTACTGCCCAGAACCGGTACGCAGCTCCTACTGCCCGGAAGAGGTATGTAACTCCTACTGCCCAGAACAGGTACACAACTCCTACTGCCCGGAACAGGTACGCAACTCCTACTGCCCAGAACCGGTACACAACTCCTACTGCCCGGAAGAGGTACGTAACTTCTACTGCGCGGAACAGGTACACAACTTCTATTGCCTGGAACAGATACGCAACTCCTACTGCCCGGAACAGGTACGCAACTCATACTGCCCGGAACAAGTACGCAACTCTTACTTGCCACAACAGGTATGCAACTATTACTGGCCGGAACAGGTACACAACTCCTAATGCCCGGAGGAAGTATGCGACTTCTACTGCCCGGAACAGGTACGCAACTCTTACTGCCCGGAACAGGTATGCAACTCCTACTGCCCAGAACAAGTATGCAACTCCTACTGCCCCGAAGAGGTATGTAACTCCTACTGCCCAGAACAGGTACGCAACTTCTACTGCCGGGAACAGGTACGCAACTCCTACTGCCCGGAACAAGTACACAACTCTTACTGGCCGGAACAGGTACGCAACTCCTACTGCCCGGAACAGGTACACAACTCCTACTGCCCAGAACTGGTATGCAACTCCTACTGCCCGGAAGAGGTACGTAACTTCTACTGCGCGGAACAGGTACGCAACTTCTATTGCCTGGAACAGGTACGCAACTCCTACTGCCCGGAACAGGTATGCAACTCCTACTGCCCGGAACAAGTACGCAACTCTTACTTGCCGCAACAGGTACCCAACTCCTACTGGCCGGAACAGGTACCCAACTCCTATTGCCCGGAACAGGTACGCAACTCCTACTTCCCATAACAGGTATGCAACTCCTACTGCCCGGAAGAGGTATGTAACTCCTACTGCCCAAAAGAGGTACACAACTCCTACTGCCCAGAACAGGTACACGACTCCTACTGCCCGGAGGAAGTATGTGACTTCTAAGGCCCAGAACAATTACGCAACTCCTACTGCCCGGAAGAGGTACGTAACTCCTACTGCCCAGAACAGGTACACAACTCCTACTGCCCAGAACAGGTACACAACTCCTACTGCCCGGAGGAAGTATGTGACTTCTACGGCCCGGAACAGGTTCACAACTCCTACTGCCTGGAACAGGTATACAATTCCTACTGCCTGGAACAGGTGCACAACTCCTACAGCCCAGAGTAAGTATGTAACTCCTACTGCCCGGAACAAGTACAAAACTCCTACTGCACGGAACAGATACACAACTTCTACTGCCCAGAGGAAATACGCAACTTCTACTGCCTGAATTACAAAGTCTTTGTCTATTTTAAACATTTAAAAAAGTTTATGTTTTATGATGACAAATTCATAACATTATAGATGCAAATAAATCATCAAACTGACCACAGTGGGCGGCAGGTGGACATTGAGGATTACAGATGGTGTTATGCATTCTGAACAGAAGGTTTAGTACATGCAAAAACACCAAGCTTCATTTCCGAACCAGGTTAGACATCAACTCACAAACCCTGGGAATTCACAAGAAACAGAGGAATATCACAAACAAAGAACAGGTCAGAAACCTGGTTAGAGATTGATGGTGGAGGTGGGCAACATGTCGGAACTTTATCATCGTGTACATAACATTGAACAACTGTGTGATTCCCAATAGACAGAACAGAGAGTGTCAGGTTAACAGGGATTCAATCATGTACAGAAATTAACAGATTGGGAAAAAATCAACCTAGAGTTTTTAGATGCAGGTTTAATTTGGACCTTCCCCAGGTAGCAGAATTATGCTGGTCCAGGTGTGGTCCACACTTGGCCCTTGGCCCACTTGCCTCATATAATGATTGCAAATGAGTGGAACACTCCTGCTCAACATGTTAGCCACATGTCCCCACAAGTACATTATGCTTTCTGCCCGGAACAAGTATGCAGCTCCTACTGCCTGGAACAGGTATGCAACTCCTACTGCCCAGAATAAGTATGCAGCTCCTACTGCCCGGAACAGGTACCCAACTTCTACTGCCTGGAACAAGTACATTATGCCTACTGCCTGAAATACAAATACACAACTCTTTGTCTATTTTAAATGTTTGAAAAAGAGAATCTATATAAATCAAAACTCTGAGTAATTCTAGTTTCATGTGCAGTATGTGCTCTCTCAGAATTACTTGATGTTTTATGATGACAAATTCTTTGCTGGTCAGTGAACCCTAAGTGACCTCCTTAGTAAAAATGCTTATTCAGGCACATGCCACAAAACAGATTTGACCCACTTCTGCCAAAGATATGTCTGTGCTGGCCATGGCATACTGGGCATTAGCCAAAACTGCCCCAAACAGCGACCTCTGCCTATGACGTCCCTAATCTGGTGTATATGTATTCTTCATGCAGGAGCAATCCGCACAAGTGTCTTCATTTCATTTTATAAGGGGTCCATGAACAAGAGGGATGTGGATCAGACCTGGGTCATGATAATTTTGTTATCTGAAGGACCATTAGTGCACTCTGTCTGTCAGTATATCACACAGTGTATTATAAATGTGTTAAAGTATCATTGGCGCAGTATTGGCGACACATTGACCAGCTCTGATTCAGGATCGGGAAGGCTCAGCACATTTGGATGTAGATTGAGCTGAACATTGTCATAATCTGCGTGTTAAGCTAATGCCCTAGAGGGGTTTTAACTCTGTCCAGGGCTAAAGAAGGACACAAAGGGCCACAACTGCTGGTTTAATGAATGTGCAACACCTCTCCCCGACCCTGATCTCAGTGTAAGTGTGAAGACAGGACACGTCTTCATCAGGAAGGATCAGACAGTCCCCATATACTCCTCAGCCTGTCTGATCTAACACCCTCATATCTCAGCCTTTTCTGCAATTATATCATATCCCAGAAGGCTTCTTAAATTGTTTGTGATGATTTAAGGACCAAAGATTAATTAGTAAATGTTTTTTTTTTTTTGAGCATTTTGTTTTTCTGTATTGTGCTTCATTAAGAAAGTAACCTAGTCTGGAATGAATCTTATAATTCAAAGTGCTGAGCTAAACAGCAGTGGATTGATTGGGCGGTGGATGCAGACACCCTGAGTGTGGGGAGTGTGGGGAATGAACAGGTCCAAACACAAAGCGGATAAATAAATAGAGTGATACATACTCGTCCCTGCACAGACATGTGAAAAACAGTTTTATTCATCAGTAAAACATTCCTTTATTCCAGAGCAAGAATAGCATTACATTCCAGAGAATCATCCATCTGAAGGAGGAATGTAACACGCTTCACTTCTGATCTAAACACAACTGTGTGAGCAATGGAACTCATAGCTTTCCTTCATGCGCCTGAAATACGGCACAGCTCTGCATTAGGAGCTAAAACAGAAGCGTGTTTAGTCAAATTAAATATGAGCAGGTTTGTTGGCATAGCATTAAATCACTACATTCAGACTTGTGTTTATAATAATATCATACAGTACATCTATAACACTGTGGCACGAGTTACAGACAGCAGACAGAGGGGGCTTATCAGAGTCATGCCACAGATCCTGCCCCGTCTCCAGCAAGAAAATTAGACCAAGCAGAGATCTGACTTGGGAAGAGGTGAGAGCCAAGCTTGACTGAGGCAGGGCTGTGACCTCACTGCTCTCAAAAACGCCCAATTATGCTTCTGTGTTGACTCTGACATGGCACCTGCATGAGTATCCTACACCATAGAGGGCATTGGTGTCTGCATCGTCTGCAGTTACACCACCATAACTTTTTCCTGTGCACTTGCTGTTCTATAGGGTGAAGAAGAGGAGTTCATATTTATGGACTTCCTTGGTTCAACTTGATAAATGTTCGTCCGACTGTGGACCAGTCTGGTTCGGCTGGACACGACGTTACATTTGTGGGAGGTGCTGTTAGTCTACAAGGTACGGTACGGAGTAGGGTTAGCGTCTACGAAGGACCTACACATTGCTTATGGCCTAGGTTCGGTCCAGAAGCATAAACTGGCCTTTACTCGCTTCTGCCCTTTACACCCATCAGCTCGTCTTCGCAAGGTGTTTCTCACAGGGAACACACACAGGTACTCAGGTCTTAACCAAGGCGTTCAGGAACCCCCTGAATCTGCCGTCTGGGAGCTCATGCCACACAAATCAATACAGGTTCCTCTCTGAGGTATGAGTATCCGTATACCACAGAACAGCAGCAATTCAGGAAAGACAACTCACCTGCGCCAACTTCATCATCATATGAGCAAACACATGAAGGAATCCCACCACTGCATCCCACAGCCGACTGTGGGCCAAGGACTGCTGATTACCTGTGCAGGGTCCCTGAGAGAGAGAGAGAGGGTAAGTACAGAGAAACTACCCTGGCCTCTGCCCCTCTGCCCGGTATAGACTCATGTCCCCTGTTCAACGTTCCCTCACCTGGATGTACTCGGTCAGGCTGTTGAAGACCTGCTTGGCCACAGTCATGGCTTTGGAGAAGTTCCTTTTCCCTGGCTCGTCTATGATCTCTTTACCAGAGTAATACCAGTAGAAATCACTGATGGACTCCTGCACACAATTCAGAACCACATCAGGATTCCATCATCAGAATCAGAAACAGAACGTCTACAAGACACCTTCACAGCACCTACTAAATACCTGTGACTAAGTAACCTGCTGCAGTGCGAGCTCCACGTATAAGCCGACCTGAACACAGTCTGACTGGGCAGGGAGATCACAGGACACGTTAACCACCTCAGAACCCCAGCCCACTGTGAGAAGAGTGTAACTATAGCCACCTGCAGCGCCCCCGTGTGGCCCCTATCAGTAATTAATGATGATAGGGTCTCACCTGTAAGCGCAGCAGGTAATCCACTGTGCAGATGATGATGTTGATGGTGGTGGTGCTTCCAGTCTGAGTTCGGAGGTAGTTTTGGAAATCTGTGAAAATAAAGGCCACCCATAATTACAGCAGTTAACCTGGATGCCCGTGGTTTACCTGTATATATATTTGCAGTTTACCTGCGTACCTCTAGTTACCATAGATCTCAAGGACACTTGCAGTTTATCCGTATACATTTGATTTACATGGACAACTGTAGTCTACATTCATACTTGTAGTTTACCTGGACACCTTTAACTTACCTGAACACCTATAGTTTACCTATATACCTGTAGTCTATCTATACCCCTGTAATTTACCTCTTAACCTGTAGTTTACCATAGATTTCATGTACATTTGCAGTTTAACGGACCTTCTGCAGTTTACCTGGAGACCTGTAGATTACCTGGATGTCTGTAGTTTACATTTATACCTATAGTTTACCTTCATATTTGTAGTTTACCTGTTTACCTGTAGTTTACCTGTATATCTGTAGTTTACATTTATACCTGTAGTTTACCTTCATACTTGTAGTTTACTTGGATACCTGTGGTTAATCTGTATGCCTGTAGTTTAACTGAACACCTGTAGTTTTTATTTATACTTGAATTACACCTGCATAGCTGTAGTTTGAGTGGACACCTGTAGTTTATCTGTATACCTGTAGTTTACCTGGACATCTATAGCTTACGTTGACACCTGTAACTTATCTATACACGTGTAATTTACCTCTAAACCTGTATTTTACCCTAGATTTCATGAACATTTGCTGTTTACCTGGAAACCTTTAGTTTACTTGTGTCCCAAGGTGATTGTCTCATCTGTGTGTGTGTGTGTGTGTGTGTTTGTGCTCAAAGACCCAATCAGTAGTGTGTGTTTGTGTGTGTGTGTGTGTGTCCCGTGTGATGAATGATGTGTAACTGACCGTTATTGTGTCCCTCACAGAGCAGCTGCAGGAAGCGGAAGAGATCACAGGTGAACTCATCATCCGCCATCACCTTCTCACCTGAGACAGATACAGACAGGTACAGAGAGAGATGTAGACAGGAGGACAGTGAGACAGGTGAGAAATCACTGAGGAAAGATGACAGAGATCAGTCTCAAAGGAAACTCTACCACAAAATATAGAAAAACAGAACAAAGAGAAAGAAATAAAGAGTCAAGTTCACAGAGCAACGCGACGGATCCACAGCAGCAGAGAGCTCCACTATCAAAGGGACAGTTCATCCAAAAACACTGCTACTCTGTAGCTCTGCACCAGTCTGCAGTGATATCAGAGGAGCTGCTGGACTTTAGTTACATTTAGAGCCTCATTCTCCTTCAGAAGAGTTCCACAATCAGAGATTACCCCCCTCTCCTCTTAGTTTTGGATGAACTCTCCGCTTTAAGCCCCTTTAACACTTCGGGCACAAGATCACATAATGAGGATTCACTCGTCCACTCATCATGTACTTGCTCAGAATGTGTGTAAATATACACACACAAACACTTATACACACACACAGTATTACATCAATACACACACACACAGGTTTACTGTACACGGCGTATTCATATAAACAGATATATAACCACAGAGACGCCACGGAGAGAAGGAGCGACGACTAAAGAGCAAAGCTCCAGTGAAACACTCTGTAGTTAAAGGAACACTAGGTAAGATTTGTTTTTTGCTCCTGAGACTCCCCCTAGTGTAATAAATATTTACAATAAAAATTACATAATGCAGTTTCTGCAGTGCTGAGCCCAGTTAATTTTAAGGTAGAAATATAATCTAGTGTTCCTTTAATGGCCATTGCCACCAGGTGGAGCAGCTACACCACCTCCTCCCTCTCCTTTTCAGACATCCACCTCAGCGGCAGGGTCTCGGCCTCTTCTCCTCGAGTCACTGTCTGTGTTCTCCCTGTGTCTGTGTGGGGTTCCTCCGTGACCCTGATCAGGCTGAAGCACTCACAGGAAGAGGAGGAGTAAGAGGCGGTGGTCTCTGCTCCACCTGCCTGGAATGGGTTTTATAAACTCGCTCATGCAGATCTACTGAACTCCTGAACTCAGGTGTGTGTCCGGACCAGGACCAGGACTGGGTGGAGAGCAGGTGGGTTTTATTACAGGTCTGGTTTGATAATGGGTGGGTTTTGTAAGAGGTGAAGTGACCTGGATTAGAGGTGAAATGGAAATGATCCGGGAATGACTCAGGGATCTCTGAGGAGGAGGTGGATCACAGGAGCCTGTGCTGATTGACTGTGTAAACATCTCAGATCTCCGTCTGTCACAATAATCACTTTATCGGTTTATCGTACGATATACAGACATTTCCTCAGTGATAGTCGCTGACCTCAGTGTCCACTGTGTTTACAGCTCTGTTCTGTTCTCTGCTTTTCTCTGTTT